>NW_017309227.1:0-85359 GCF_000935625.1 Nanorana parkeri | reverse complement strand
GAGCTAAGCGTCCATCTTCTTCCGTGCCAAACCACGCCCCCGCCCTGCAGTTTTATTCCTAGCCTATGGCAGCTGAAGTGGACGGAGGAAGTTGCAGGTGGCCACCGAGGAGCCCGACTATTTAGCAGGCTTTCAGAAAGGCAGCCGGTCTTCTGTCAAAAACTCCAACTCCTCAAGATCTCCAACGACCCGACTTACTTAGAAGTAAGAGGTTCGGCCTAGAAGGCTCTACTGCACGTGTGCCACCCGCGGCATTTACTTATACACATACTAAAGAGCAATAAAGTAATAAAATGAACTACGATCAGACTAATCCAGCACTTTATTCATCTGAGTGCCCCACTCAATATGGGCGCAAGCAGTGGCCATATTGAGTGGGGCAATTTAGATGAATAATGTCCTGGATTAGTCTGACCCTAGTTAATTTTAATATTAAAATCTGTAGTATGTGTATTTTTGAAATGCCGCGGGTGGCCCACGTGCAGTACAGCCTTCTTGGCCAATCCTCTTACTTCTAAGTAAGTCAGGTAGTTGGAGATCTCAGAAGTTGGAACTTTTCTCCTCCTGATTAAGGATGGGCTCGGGCGTGTTCGCAGCTCCACGAGACAGGTAGTGAGACATCCTGGTCCGCAGCTGCAGAGATCGGGAAATGTATCAGTGCCTGTGATTGGACCTGCCAGCTGCGTGGCGGACCCGGCACGTAGATCAGCGAACATGCCCGAGCCCATCCTTACTCCTGCATGGTCTGCGGTGGGCATGTGCCGGGACGGGCCGAACACAATCAGCCTAATGTTCGGCCCGCCCCGGCCCCTATGCCGAAGCTGCTGGCCGCCGAAGGGTGCGGGGGAAGGGAGATACAGGATAATTGCCCGATATGGCCGATGGCCAGTCCGGCCCTGCCGGTTGCAAATGTAACGAAACTATTCACACTGACCGCCAATGTAACGTAAGTGTTCACAATGACCGCCAATGTAACAAACATATACACCATATACACATGCTTAAACTTACCTTGTTCTTGTAGTCTTGAGGCAGTTTCTTCTCTCCATTGATTTGCATATGAATTAGCCGCAATATTTACATATGAATTATTGATATGCAAATCACCGCGGCCCATTCATATGTAAATATCTCGGCCGGGACAGGGGACAGGAACAGTGCCAGCAGCAGCTCCGGAGAGAGTAGAGACTAGAGAGAGCTGGGTGAGGAAGTGTTTTTCTGGCCTCCCCCACCAGCTCCCTCTAGTGTCTACTGTGTAGTAGTGCCGGCTCTGCTAAGAGCCGACCATCAGGCATAGCGGACTGGCCCGAACACAATCAGGTTGAGCAAGTGCCCGGTTTGCCCTATGGCCAGTACGGCCCTGCTACAGAGCATTTGTGTATGAAGCGGTATATCAAGTGGCATTGATCATCTGAGAGATTCTGTCCCAGCTCCCTTTCCCATTCCCCAACGAACCTCGGTCTATCACTTGTGAGTGTGGACAGAAGCAGGCCATAAAAGAATGATACCATTTGATCCAGGGATGTAGAATCCCGCACATAGGGACTCAAAGGGTGTGAGGGAGGACATGGGCCGCATGCCCTTGGCAGTTGTTCCAAAGAAATGGGCAAGTTGTCTATACCTCCAATCTGGCAAGGGGAAGTCGCCATATTTGGTTTTGATCTCCAGGGACATCAGAGAACTCCGGCTGAGGAGTTTGTGGCAGCGGAAGTCTCCTTGCAGGTCCCAGTGGTGTAAGAAATAAATATCTTACCCGGGAGGGAACAATGGATAGCCCCCTCGTGGAGATAGTGGGGACAGCGGGGGTGAGAGGAGACCTCCTGCATTCAGCTTGTCCCACAGCCGGAGGGTCTGATGAGTCGGGGGGGACGTGTGGTCAGAGAGACCACCACTAGCACTAGGCACCCAGGGGCATGAGCTAAATCACGACCTGCCATGCATTTTTCCATCTGTACCCAGAGCTTAGTGGAAGTGTCAAAATGCCAGTTCACAATCCTCTGGAGAGAGATAGCCTTATAGTAGAGGTTAATGTCAGGTAGGCCTAATCCCCCGGCCCCTTTAGGCCTGCGCAGAATGGTATTTGCTATCCGGGGTCTCTGCCCCCCCAAACAAAGCGGATAAACAGAATACAAAGTTTTACAAAGTATGTATGAGGCAGGAAAATAGGTATCATCTGCAGAAAGAAGAGGACCCGAGGGAGCACCGTATGTTAATGCGACCCAGCCATGTGAACGATGTGCGATCCCAATCCTGGAGATCTCTCTGGAGGTTGTGTACTAAGGGTTCAAAGTTGTGTGCATAAAGGCGGGAGCAGTGGTTGGTCAATTGAATACCCAGATATCTTATGGCCGTCGTGGACCAGGAGAACGGGAAGCTGTGCCTCAACTGGTGGGCCATTGCCGACGGGACCGTGATGGGTAGAATGTCAGACTTATGGTAGTTAATTTTGAGGTTAGATAGCTGTCCATAATGGGCAAATTCCAAGACCAAGTTAGGGAGTGAGGTGACGGGGTCCGTAACAAAAAAAAGGATGTCGTCTGCATAAGCAGATAGTTTATGGTCCTGGGAGCCAATCGTCAGGCCTTTAATATCAGGGTTACTGCGAACCTTATTTAGGAAGGGTTCCAGGGCAAGTGCGAACAGGAGCGGGGATAGAGGGATCCCTGCCTGGTGCCATTTCCAATTCTAAAGGGTACCATTCACCTTCACGCGGGCCGATGGGTCACTGTAGAGAGAGGCCACCCAGCTCATCATTTGGGGGCCAAGCCCCAGGGTCTCCAGCACTGTCCTCAGAAACGTCCAGTCCACGCTTTTTCAGCACCAGTGGACAAGAGGAGGAAAGGAGGATGAGAGGCATGGTGGGTAGCCCAGTGAACCGCTTGGTTCGCCCGAAGGGAGCTGTCTCTAGTCTCTCTCCCCATTATAAAACCGGTCTGGTCTGGGTGAATAACAGCGGGCAGAAAGACCTTCAGGCGGTCAGCCAGTATCTTGGAGAGAAACTTCAAATCTGCATTAAGGAGCGATATGGGCCTATAACTTTGAGGGGGTAGAGGGGTCCTTGTCCTCCTTTGGGAGGACCGTGATATGAGCCATCAAAGCCTCCGAGGGTGCTGACTCGCCTTTGGCTAAGGCATTGTAGTAGGAACATAAGTGCGGGGAAAGCTCGGGCAGGTATTTCATGTAGTAGGCTTTAGAGAAGCCATCTGGGCCCGGGCTCTTCCCAATAGGTGTCGCTTTAATGACAGCCTCCACTTCCTCTGGTGTGATAGGCCTGTCTAATTCAGCTGTGATTGAGGTGGAAATGGCCTTAACGCCCGCTTGCTTCAGGTATTGGTGGATAAGGGATTTTTTTGGCGGACAGTACGTCCAGGGGCATAGTAGGGTGTAGGTTATACAGTGTTACTATAGTAGTACCTGAAGGCTTCAGCTATCTTGAAGGAGTTATATACTGGGGGCCCAAAGGGGGTTTGAAGTTTGTGGACGTGGGTCAGCTCACGCCTCTTCCACAACGCCCTGGCCAGCAGGCGCCCACATTTGTTCCCATGCTCATAATATAGGTGAGAAACATAGTGTAATTTCTTTTTTATTTGGAGGTCTAAGAAGTCTGTCAGATTTTGACGGATGGTGACCAAATCACGTGCATCTTGGGAGAGACCCGTGCGCTTATGGCGTTGCTCTGCTCCCCGGATCGAGGCTATCAAGCGGTCAAGCTCAGCCGCCCTAGCCTTTTTCAGTCTTGAACCCTGTGAAATCGGCACTCCACGGACCACAGCCTTGTGCCCTTCCCACACAGAGCCCACCGATGCCTCCCCAACTGTGTTTTCAAGGAAGTAAAGGCGTATTGTCTCAGAGGTCACACCTGCCGCCACAAGGTCATCTAGTAGGTTCTCGTTGAGGCGCCAGGTCCATGAAGTTCTGGGAACCCGGGGCAACGAAATCGAGAGAGAGACAGAGGCGTTATCGGAGATAGTAATGAGGTTAATAGTCGCCTCACACAAGGCGTGTAGGTAGTATTGATCAATAAATAGCATATCAATCCGGGAGTAAGAGTCATGAGTCTTTGAATAGTAGTTGTAGTCTGATGCATGAGTCACCCTCCAGGTGTCTAGTAAGTGCTTATCATAGAAGGCTTTATGGAAATGTTGCATCGCTGCAAGGGAATGTGCGAACGTACCCGAGGACGTGTCCAGTACTGGATTGGGGCTAAAATTGAAGTCCCCTCCCATCACAAGCAGGCCCTCTTGGAAATCTGTCAGTTTGGCCAGCATAGAGTCCAGAAACATAAGCTGACGGGTGTTGGGAGCATATGCCGTGGCAAATGTGAATATCTGGCCCTCAATGGATCCTTTTAAAAATAAGAACCGACCACCAGGGTCTGTCAGTTGGTCAAGGAATTGAAAGGGGCACCTTTTATGGACAGCTATCGCAACCCCGCATGACTTGGGTATGGGGGAATTCCTAAGATACCAACCAGAGTACATATGTGTAGGCAGCTTGGGTACAGCATTATCACGAAAATTAGTTTCCTGCAACATTACTACCTGTGCTCCCAGGTACCTCAGTTCCCTCCACAGTCTGTTCCGCTTGTTCGGAGAGCAGAGACCCCATACATTATACGATAATATCTTCAATACAGACATGGAATCATTAGAGCATCACAAGGAGAAGGTCGGGTGCCACCGAGCCAGGAACGTATTTCGAGCCTAGATAGGACATATACATACAAGGTGAGTACACATAACAAGGGGAAAGTAAATCAATACAAAACCAATACAAAAAATTATAATATTGCACAGTGAGACCAACTAGTAGTGCATCCCCAGTCCGAGGGGCTAACAAACCGGTGACCCCCAGGAGGGGAAACAAAAAGTCCCGTCCGGGACAATCCTACGTGGGTAACGTGAAAGGGCATAACAGGGGAGGGTGCAGCCCGTCCCGGCCAACTTAGGGTGGCACGTTCCTCCTGGGGAGGTAAGCCATGTGGAAGTAAACATCCTGAGAGAATAAAACTGCAGTTAAACTTTAAGGGTTCGGCAACAAGCAGAGTAGAAAAAGCCAGTAGAGTTCAAAAACAAGAACTGTGGTCGCGGAGTAGCGCGCACCCGCTGGGGTTCTTCATGTGGGGGAACTACTGAATGCAAAGCGAGTCCTGAGACCCCCGGGTGCAACCAAGTGTGCAAAAACATGGCGGTTTCACCGTCTGCTTCCAAAGAGAACACTCAATGAGGCTCTGATAGGTACTGCAGTTTTCCAAATCATCCAGTTGATTCAAAAGGGCAGCAATCTGCCTGTCGTGTGGTACTGCGATCTCTAAGGAGGGACATGGTCACTAGTGAATCATCCTGTAATGCTTCCAGGGATTCCACCCTGTTCCCCAAGTGTGCAGTCTCCTGCCTTATGTCAGCAATGTCCTTCTTGAAGGCCTGCTCCATCCTGTTTATAAATATGTCCAGGTCAGCCTTAGTGGGGAGAGACCAGATATGTGACCTAAGGTCTCCATCCCCTGCAAGCATGTCTGCAGCCGGGCTCTGTGGCCGGTGTGATCCCGGGGAACTCCCCGCCATAGCATCGCTTACCCCAACTGGGGATGAGGGCTCAGCGTGATATCCACTGTCTCGCGGCCTCGCGGTCCGGCGCCATCTTGGATGCGGCCCTGTCCTTGCTGCCGCGATCCGTGAAGAAGGCGTTTTATGGTGCCCTTACGAGGTCTCGGTGTCCGCGGGAGCTGGGGTGAGTTTCTCCCTGCTTAGGTTGTGACCCTCTCTGGTGCATAGCTGCTCGGATGTTAGCGGATAGTTAGGGGGCCGGGACGGGAGCTCTCTAAAAAACACGTCCTCACTCCTTCATGCCCAAGCCACGCCCCCCCACGTGGTACATTTTGACATGTATATCAATACAGAGGTTTAGCATCCCTCTCTTTTTATCCTGTTTCATCCATCGGATAGATGTTGGCTTCTAAATCTAACAAGGCTTTAGAAGGTTTTTCTGGTACTACTTGGACATCTGTCACTCTTTGAGGAGATCCAAGAATATTTGTGACCTGTTTCAGGGCCTAATACAGGCTGGCAAACATAACATCATCCTGTCATCCTCTAGAAGTGTTTATGACCAGCTTCAATAAGGGCCTTGGACTCATCTGGGGCAGAGGAGCTAGGTTTTCGCCAGAGAAAATATGTAAGGTAGTCACTGAGCTGAGTTACAATCTTTGGTGTAGCACTGCAGAGTTACCCTCCATCTGTTGTGATCAGACTCTTGTTAGTAAGGTGCTCCTGCCAGTGTGTGTGTGTGTGTGTGTCCCGGAAAAAGTATGCTTACTTCTAGTTTATCCTCTCAGATGCTGCCCTGGAAGATGACTGGGGAAAACCTAAGTCAGGTACCTGGTAACTTTGTTTCCAGGAATCTTCCAGGGCAGCACGGATTCCCGCCCTGTTTATTGAGTGGTGTGGTTCAACATGAATTTCATTGTTACTGTCTGGTGGTCCTTTTCTGCCCTTCGGTTCTATGGTAATACTGAGGTGGTTAGGAGGGACCTTTTTTTTTTATTGTGGATGATGTGTTTCCTGTTTCAGGTGGGTGGATCCCTTCTCTCAGATGCTACCCTGGAAGATTCCTGGAAACAAAGTTACCAGGTACCTAACTTAGGTTTTTTTTTTAAATTTTTTTATTGCAAACACCCTAAAACATTTCTAAGGTAACAAAAGTACTGAAGTAAAATATCCTCTTTTCTTCTTTTGATGCTGGTACATTTGTTAACCTATAATTCGTCCCAGGGACACCACAATTAATTTGAAGATTAACACAGGTAAACACCAAAAGCTTGTATGCAGCTCACACGTGATAAATTACGTCAGATTACATAATTTTATTATGTACCTCTTCCTCGCCATCACCACAAGGGGGCACTATTGTTCTATATAAAAGTTTGGGTAGTTTATTTTAATTTTACTATCTTCTAAAGATCTTGTTGAAAGATAACCTCTGACCTAAGCTTTGGGCAAATCCATAAATAAAGTGGGGAGAATCATCCCATGTCAGCCTCTGTCCGCCTGACCGTCTCTTCGTAGATTTGCAACTTTAAGAAAGTCTAAACCAAAGCCAGTAACATTATTTTCAAATACCTTTTAAAGTGAAGTAATTCATTTTTAAGACACAGTGGTTCTTCACACATTAAAAGAAAAATACATCGGCATGTACCACCTATTTCTATGTACTTAAAGGGGTTCTAAACCCTCCGGGTTTTTTTGCTTATATCTACTGCTAGCATGCAGTAGATATAGGCAAGAAGTGTAAAAAAATTAAAAAAAACGTTTAAAATCATTTAAAACTTACCTCGTTATCGCCGCTCGCTCCCGCACCGAGAATCAGGAACTGCTCGTACGGCCCAAAGGATCTTGGGGCGGGCGCATGCGCAGTTCTGATTCTCGGCCGGGAGACGAACAGAGACGCAAGGTAAGTCTATGGACGCGTGCACCCGCCTGCAGACACCGCTGGATTGGAGAGACAGAGCAGTCAGCGCTGGATCGGAGTGATGTCACACCGCTGGAGGGACAGATAAAAACATGGGGAAAGAAGAGGAAGATCGGAAAAAGAGACATAATTTAAGGTAAGTGCTAACATTTACATGGGGGGGAGGGAAAAAAAATTTGCCTTTAATGTCACTTTAAAATATAAAACCCCCATATTAATAATACACACTAATATACAGGTGAAACTCGAATAATTATTGCAAAAATGGAAAAAAGGGCCTCAGTCATGAAGGGGTTAAGGTAAGTGCTGACATTAACATTGGGGGGAGGGAAAAGTTTTTTTGCCTTTTTAATGTCGCTAGGCATATAGATGCTGCATATGATATGATAATACAATACAATTATTGCTAATATTATCACTGCAATGAATAATAATGTTTCATCAGGCAACTTTTAAATAAGCCCCTTTTTCTATTCATTGAGAGAGAGAGAAAAAAAAAACTTTAACATTCCAATCTCCTGTACATTGTCTTCAATTGAGACATGGTCATCAATCTCATTCTAACACAGGCTGGCACCATAGGTAGTACTTATCTTATGTGTGTCTGGGACCCCACAATTTACGACCTGAGAAGGAATGTAGTAAGACTCTAAAAAAAAAATTCTGTAAGTCTTTGTCTAATTGGAATGACCTGGCATTCACCTTCTAACAGACAGACAAAATGGCTACCATGATGCTCATATACAAATCTGTATCATTATTTTATTCCACCCTTACTATTTATTTATTTTTATTTTTAGTGTATATTAGGGATTATATAAGATTAATTATTTAACTGTAGTTTTATTTTCTAGGGTTTAGTGGATCACGAGTGGCCTGTTCAATAACTTGTTTGTTAAATTAAATAATTTAAATTAAATTAGATATGTATAGGCCTTTCTGCCCAATAGTTCTCACATCCCCTTTAAAGGTTAAAGAATCCTTCAGAGATAAGACAATGCCTATGGGCACCAAAAGAGTGCACCAGACACCCCTAGCCAGTAGATCTTTGGGAAATTAGCACTTCACAGTGTTGGATGATTTTGGGTGGTGGCTGATCTTTTTTTTTGCACATGCTGCTACCTCCCTAAACATAAATACTTGGGTAATCTGTGATTGTGGTTGTGTTGTGAACCAGTTTGTAAAAAGAAAATTAAAAAACCCATCTCAAACCAGCTTTTCTCTGTACAAAAGGACAACTCCAGGCAAGTACAGCATTTAGTAATAAATGTGTACAGTCCATATTAAAACACTTCACTTCCTTGGAATGTTTCATAGGACATTGATATGAAAGAGTTTATTTCTGCTGATCAGTAAGAAAACTAAATTAAATACTCCGTGATTCAAAGTGAAATCAAATCTTTACAAAGTGATTTATATCAACAATAATGAGAAAAGACAAACTAACGTATTGCCTATAGGACATCTGCATGAGTATACAGTGCATCACCAAAGATGTGACACTTCTTGGATCACCAGTGGTGCAGCTGATTCTGTTTCAAAGTTACATGAACATCATGTGTGTGGTCAATGGCTTTTACGTGATTTTAGAATAAATACATGTGTATCTGGAAGGTCCAATGAATAAGTCCCTGAATATCCCTTGTTGTATAGTTAAATCAATTAAGAAATTCAGAGTGTATGGTCTAGCTGTAAATTTGTCAAAAGCTGGCCATCCAACAAAATTGAGTAACTGTGCAAGAAGGGGGCTGGTGAGGGAGACCACGAGACAATTCTGAAAGATGTACATGCTTCAGTGGTTGAGGCTTTTGAGACTATGCATATAGCAGACTATGCATATAGCAACTATTGCCTGGTTGATTAACCAGTCACAGCCTTATGGGAGAGTGGCAAATAAAAGCCAATATTGACCATAGATTTTTTTTATCTGATGATTACCCGATTGCATTGAGGCCCTGGTGCCCAACCTTTATTGTGCAACCCTTGCAGACAGTAGTCTGGTGTTTTGGTGCATACTGAGCAAAAAAGGAAAAATATTATTTAGAATAGGTTGGTTTGATTTATTTCTTTCACACTATGTTACGTCTTCTGTTTTGTCCTTCCCTGTCCTCTTTTTATGCTTTTTTTTAATTTTACTTTTCATAGCAGCTCTTGCTGAGATAAATATCAAATGTGGCACAAATTAACGTCAGTCAAAGTATCGCAGCGCTGAATACTGAAAAATGGCCTGGCCAGGAAGGGGGTCTAAACACCTGGTCTTGAAGTGGTTAAGGGGTCTGTAAGGGGCAACAATGTAGGAGGATTGACTTGTAAAGGGGCTGTAAGAGCAGTAATCGGTCTAATGTTGCCTTTCTCCAGTCCCTGACAGTCTCCTTTTGCATTTTTTCATTCTCTGACCATCTCCTGTTGTATGTCTGCAGTCTGTCCACCTCTTGTAGCTTGCTTATAGTCTCA
Source organism: Nanorana parkeri (assembly GCF_000935625.1). NCBI lineage: Eukaryota > Metazoa > Chordata > Amphibia > Anura > Dicroglossidae > Nanorana > Nanorana parkeri. Next base: position 75,438 of record NW_017309227.1, on the reverse strand, counting down.
TCTTGAATGTCTGCAGTCTCTGACAGATTTCTGTACCATGCTTTATGTGTGGCCCTTTGTTGATGTAAGTTGACCAGATCAGGAAACATTTTCTTTGCCGTTAAAGAAAATTTCAATTTGCTGTAAGTATTTTTTTGCCTTCTGAATCAAATGTGGGTTTAAGATTGGCTTAGGGTTCTGTGGAAGCAGGTTTTAATTTCACTTATTGTTGAATGAACTCGATGGACATGTCTTTTTTCACCTAATTAGGGGTGTGGACATTTTTTTTTAAACTACTTGTCCAAGCGGGGGCCCAGTTTACTTGTTCCTCATGACAATCTACTTGTCCTGATACAACAAATAATTTTAACCAAAACCGTATTTAACTGTTCCCATTGGTCAGCGCAGTCAAACTAACAGTAAAGGAATCATCTAAAAAAAAAAAAGCAACCTTTTCACTCTTCTCTGTGTGCCATTGTCTATTGTTAATGTCTTGTGCAAATGGTTAACTAAGAACTCCAGGTTATTTTTATAATGCATTGCCAAGTTTAATTAGAAATAAAAATATAACCATAAGAAAATGTTGATTTCTGACTTTTGATGTACCTCAGTACCTCAAACACACATATAATAAAATCACTGTATTTATTTAATTTCATAAAAGGTCAAATCTGTCAACAACTTATTTTTGTATAAACATTAAAATAATGTATACAGAACAATTTAGTAGCCCAATACTCGTAATTTCCCTTGCATTTATATGCTATCCCTTTCAAATGAGAACAAATACCATTACAATTCCTTCAGTCAAGTGAAAGTCATTTTGAGTACACTGCATTCAGCAATGGTTGATTGCGAAAGTAGCATTCATTATTTCCTACGCATTTTGCGGCTTTATTACCGCTTCTTAAGGAGAGGGCTGTACTATTCAAAATAATAAAATTATTTTATATACAACAAACAGCCATAACATTATGACTATCCGCCTAATATTGAATAGGTGCCCCTTTTGCTGCGGAAACAGTACTGACTCATTGAGGCATGGGCTCCACTAGACTTCTGAAGGTATGATGAGGTATCTGGCACCAAGTCACCAATAGCAAACCCTTTAAGTCCTGTAAGTTGCGAGGTGGGGCCTCCATGGATCGGACTTGTTTTTCCAGCACATCTCTCAGATGGTCGATTGGTTTGAGATCTGGGGAATATGAAGGCCAAGTCAACACCTTAAACGTGTTGTGTTCCTCAAACCATTCTTGAACCATTTTTTTTAGTGTGGCAGGGTGCATTATCCTGCAGAAAGAAGCCACTGCCATCAGGGAATACAGTTTCCATGAAGGGATGTACTTGCTCAGCAACAATGTTAAGGTACAGTAGGTGCCATGTGTCAAAGTAACATCTATAGGAGTTGCAGGACCCAAGGTTTTCCAGCAGAACATTGCCTAAAGCATCACACTGCCCCCTGCCGGCTTGCCTTCTTCCCATAGTGCATCCTTGTGCAATCTCTTCCCCAGGTAAGTCCTCTTGGCAATGGACACGGGTCAGAATGGGAACCATGACCAGTCTGCAGCCCATACGCAACACACTGTGTTAAGACACCTTTCTATCAGAACCAGCATTAACCTTTTCAGATATTTGAGCTACAGTAGTTTTTCTATTAGATGAGACTACACGGGCCAGCCTTCGCTCCCCTGTGACCCTTTCTCTGGTTCACCAGATTTCCTTCCTTTGGTTATTGTCAAAGTCGCTCAAATCCTTACGCTTGCCCATTTTTTTCTGCTTCCAACACTTCAACTTCAGGGACAAAATGTTCACTTGCTAGCTAATATATCCCACCCACTTCCATGTGTCATTGTAATGAGATAATCAATGTTATCCACTTCACCTGTCAGAACTTTCTCCTTCAGGTCCTTCCTTTGTGGATTAGCAGTGGGCATGTGCAATAGCCAGCCTGTTATTGCAATCTGAAATAGCCAATAGCAGTTTGGCTATTGCTCCCGCTGTTTATACATTCAGCTACCGGCTGCGGAATCTTGCTGCCGGCTGCTGCCATTCCCTGGCTGAAACTATTCAAACGTGATGTGCCCTTGAATACTTTGAAGTGGAAAGCTGACACTAGGGGTCTAATTGACCCCAATGTCATTTTTAAAGACAACATGTATCCTCCAATCTGCTATCACATAGGGAGCTTGTGATAGCAATGAAATTAAGTTAAAACATTTTTTTTTACAAATAAATGTTATTTGCACATAATGAAAGTTAATTTAAAGCACCCAAAAAGACACCAGCAGTAGTAAACTACCTTAAATAAAGCACTTAATCTTGAATCGAGGTAAATATATGATCATATGTACCTGATTTTGAATAGAGCCTTATCAAGCCCCATTACGCAGCACATTGGAATTGTGCAGAAATTTGATACTACTTGCATACGTTTTTGGGTTGTAGAAAGCATCCATGAAGATTTAAGAGGGGAGATATTGATGGATAAATTTTGAGGGGTGAATCACGGTGGATGTATTTCACTTCAAGGTACTCAAGCACCAGGTCTTAATGATATTCTAAGTTACCGTTTTTACATAGATGAACTATGTGCTCTAAAGGGTTTAATATTTAAAGAAACGTTATTTCAGATAATCACAATGTTGGAAATCAATTTAAGACCATTGCACGCACATTAGTGTGTGATCATGCGTTCACACCATCTAAGGAATGCATGGGAAGAATAAGACCATAGGATGTATTTTGTTTTGTTTTTTTAACAGCCAAGTATTTATTGGTTTTATTTCAATGTTTTTTATTAGTTTTCCATTACTATAAGAGAACATGTTGTTGCGAAGGGAAAAACAACATATATAGCACAACAAGTCATTCAATAAATTTCAATATCAACATTATTAACTTTATAACATTATTATCGTGCTAATCAATATACTGATTCTTCTCTCTATGCCTTCGCATGTTAATTTGACAAAAGGATAGGAAAACACTTTAATTTAATGAACAAAAAAAATAAAAATTAATTTAAAAAATATATATATATATTTTAATAATTTTTGTAGACTCCATCAGGTCTAAGAATCTAATACAGAGATTAACCTATAGGATTAGGGGGTATGCCAGAAGGATTTACGATCCCTTGATAGGTCAGCCATGGCTCCCATACAGCTTCAAAATTCGTATATCTATCTTGCAAGATACTGTGTAGTTTTTCATGGATCATAATCCAGTTTAGCTTAGGTAGTACTCTAGAAAAGGGTACCCTTTCAGCTTTCCAAGATCGGGCGATTGATATCTTCGCCGCTAGAAAAAAAAAAGGACAGAAGTGTGCTCTGTGCCCTCGATATGTCCGGGACCATTTTGTTCAGTAAGAAATGCTGCGGGTCTCTTGGGACTTGGATCCGGAGAACATCATAGATCAGCGCAAAAAACGTATTTAAAAAAGGGCGTAGCTTTGGGCACTCCCACCATAGATGGATCATAGTCCCATGTTCAAAGCTACAGACTTTGAAGCATTAACACGGAGTCCCGATATCAAAGCATATTCTTCCAAAAGCGCCATAATATTGGGTAAAGTGGTGATCGGGAAGGTTACAAAGAGCAGCATGTCGTCTGCAAACAAAGCGCTTCTAACAGTTCGATCCCCTGAAGTCTTTGTCTGCGCTTCATAAAAAAGGGAGTAGCAATTTTGAAATTCCTGTAATATTTTTTGGTGGTGTTGGGTGTAATTGCCGGGCCTGCATCTAATTTTTGGTATTATGAAATTATAAGGGAGAGGGAAGAAAGAGGGGGGGTCGAGGAGGGAGATACCAGAAGGGGGTAGGGGAACCGGGAGGGGTAAGGTAGGCGGGGAGGGGGGAAGAAAACTTCCATTTGCACATCCCTGAGTCACTATTCAGGGGGGTTCAGGCGGGAGTAAGGTCTCTCCGCCCGGACCCTCCAAGGTAAGTCCCCTGGCCGCCACCCAGTCTCCCCAGATACGATCGAATTTGCGCACACAGTTGCGTCCCATGTATGTCAGCCTGTAGAGCGGGAGCATTCTATCAATAGTGCATAGCCATTGTCCCACCGTGGGGGGAGAAGCCAGCTTCCATCTCAGGATTATCTCTCTGCAAGCATAAAAAGCTACATAAAATAAGAGGAGTTTCGTGGCCCTAGGGGCCTGCAGGAACGCCCCACATCCCAGCAGGAAGATCAAGGGGTCCACCTCCAGCTGCAGACCAGAGACTGCCCCGACCGTGGAAACCACCGAATCCCAGTTGGGTCGAAGCTTGCTACAGGACCACACCATTTGAAAGAAAGTACCCTCCTCCACCCCGCAGCGAGCACACGTTGCATCCGCTGTGGGGTAGATTCTAGCCACTCTAGCAGGGGTATAATAGGCTCTATGGAGAAACTTAAGCTGAATAAAACGTTCCCTGGGAGAAATTACTGTAGATACATAGGCCTGGACGCAGTCCTCCCAAAGGTCCTCTGTCAGACAGGGGATGTCCGCCCTCCATTTCTCGTAAAGGGTCATCAGCTGGGACCCTCCCTTACAGGTCAACCGCAGATAGAGGGAGGACAAGGGTTTGCGCAGTCCGTCTGACATTAGGAATTGCTCAATACGTTCCGAGACAATAGTCATCGAGTCAGGGAACTGGGCTCTACACGCGTGTTTCAGCTGCATATATCTGAAGCCCATAGTCGGAGGTAGGGAGTAGGTGGCCCGAAGTCTGTCAAAACCCAACAACGTGCCCTCCGGCATGATGTGCTTAATCACTGTTATCCCACGGTGGGCCCAAACCTGGGGGTCCGGGACAGTGAGCAAGTGTTCTAGTCTTGGGTTACCCACAGCAGTACATCGGGGGAGATGGCGCCGACCCTGGATCACCCTGGAGACACTGCACGCTCCCCCGCCCTCCCTCAACAGCCAAGCCAAAAGTCTACCATTGCGCTCTCCTTCCGCAAACAGTCTGGAAAAGCAAGCATCTCCGTGACGCATCCGTGCGCAGTAACAATAAGTCCCTGTATACACTCTGAATCTCTGAGTAGAGCTCAGGGTCTTTAGTGTCTGTATACCTGCGTTCAAGGGCCTTCACCCTCCCCTCGGTCTCAGTGAGCTGGAGATGGACCCCCCGCCTAGTTTTCTTGATCACATACTGGTATTGACCTCGGAGGAAAGCTTTAGAGGAGTCCCACTCCATCCCCGGGGAGGCCGTCCCCTTATTAAGACTCCAATAATCACCAAAGGCAGCTGTGATATGGTCCCCTACTCTCTCATCCGAAATCCAAAATCTAGAGAGGCGCCACAGCCGGCCCGAAGGGACTGAGGAGGCCGCCATACACACCCGCAATGGGTCATGGTCAGAGATGCCCCTGGGCAGAATGGAGACGTCCTTGAGCCTCGGGAGGACCGTGGGGGTAACATAGCACAGGTCTATTCGTGAGAAAGACCTATTTGAGGCAGAATGACAGGTATAATCCCGAGAATAAGGGTGCCACCACCACCACTCATCCACCAGGGAGCCTGCTTCCTCCCATCGGGACAGCTCCGAATTGGCCGCCACCCCACCCCCCATCCGGTCCACGGCCGGGGATGGGACCATGTTAAAGCCGGGGGGGGGGTGTGAACATACAAGCCCACTATCACCAACTCCAGGTGGAGGATTTTAGCATGTAGAATAACATAACGGCCCTCAGGATCCAGCCTGAGGTCAAGAAGGTCAAATGCCACTGTCTTGTGTACCAGGATACTGACCCCTCTGGCATAAGAGGAGTACGTGGAGTGATAATAATGGCCCACCCATGCTCTCTTTAGGCTAGACCCTGCCACCGGTCAGATGAGTCTCCTGGAGTATACAGACATGCGGTTTATACGATGCGAGATATTGGAATACTAGGGAACGTTTAACGCGGGAGTTAAGCCCCCGGACGTTCCACAACACTATATTGATATTAGACATAGCCTAGTCAGGGACACAACATTGACAGTGTCTAAGCATCCCACCTCGGAGCCAGCCGGCTTGGAACCCTCCTACCCCCCTCCCCCCACCAACTCACCCCCACAGAGCACCAAATCAGTGATCCACCTATAGCTAGAACAACAGAACATAAAATAAAAGACTGACAATACACAGTAAATTAACAACACATAGCCCTGAAACCCCCTCCACAGAAGTGTCCTCAGGGGGGTCTCCACCTCCGTCCCTCAGCTCCAGGGTATAACCCTAAGGGGAGGTATGCAATGCAGGATAAAGTTGGGGAGAATCTCGTTCAAAACAAACCAATGCCAAAAAGGTCATCAAAAAGTATATGAAGAAATGAATAAAGTCAGATATATATCCATGCGATTTCACAGGAACTCCACAAGTTGCGGGAGAGGGTGTAAGGAGAGCCACCAGTACCCCCCTCAGCCATAATCAGCCACCACTCGCGGGCAGGTATCCTCAGGTCTTGGTTAGGTGCTCAAGCCACTTGAAGGCCTCCTCCGGAGCGGTAAAGAATCGGGTAGCGTCGCCATCCTGCACCCGCAGGCGCGCTGGGAAAAGCATGCCATACCTGATCCCCTTTGCTCTTAGGGCAGCTTTGGCAGCATGGGGCCTGGAAGGAAGGCATGCGATGGGCCCGCTCAACCGCGAAGAAGGCCGTGAGCTGGGCCTTAGGGAGCAGGGCCCGGATCCAGGATTCGGCAAAGGTAAGTGGGTCAGTGCCCTTCAGCCCCTCTGGCAGCCCAAGGATGCGCAGGTTACTCCTACGGTTCCGTTTTTTGGCGTCCACCGCCCGGGACTCTAAGGCCTTGACCTTGGTTTGTAGAGCGTGCAGAGTCGCCGTATGGGCCCCAACCACATCCTCCACCTCACCCACTCTACCTTCCACCGCGGTCATCCGATCCCGGAATCTGTCCAGGTCTCGTCGGAGGAGTCCCACGTCCGACTGGAGATGGTCAATCTTGGCCGTGAGTGCAGACTGGCAACCAGATATCGCGGCCATTACCGCTGTAAACTGGGCTGGGCCCGACAGAGCCTCCTCCACGACCTCCGGCTGGGCCGCCATCTTGCCCCGAGGCTGTTTCTTACTGCGGGCCGGCAAGGGCGAGGGGGTACTGGGGCGGCCTGTAGATGATTTATGGCGCCCCCGAGACATACCCTCCAGTACAGGAGACAGGCAGATCTTGGTCCCGTAGCAAAACGAGCGTTCCACAGGGCTATAACTCACAGGATGTACAGCTATTACACATGTGCTCCAGTCGCCATCTTGGACACGCCCCCCACCATAGGATGTATTTCTAAATATGCACCTATCTTATAAATATGTGCCTTATATATAGGATTTGTATGCTGGTCAAAATATTTAAATACATGATTGTCTAAATTCCAAATATTGCTATACATGTAATTGGATTTGATACCAGAATATGTATGTGTAATCATTAATGTATTGATTTATGTTAAGGTAGAAGTATGCACATTAGTCCATGCCGTACTTAAGAGAACTATGGGGTAAGTGTTTTTCCCCATAATTCTCTTTAGGGTCATGGAAGAACATATACTAGCGTCCTCCCGTGACCCAAAGCTCAGTATATAGCAGGCTATTGCCCGTGATATACTGTGAGCGCCGCAGCCGGGACGGATCCCGACATTACTGTCGAGATCCACCCAGCTGCATGATTGAGGCAGAGCCAGCTGTACCTGCCCAATCCGTACCTCCACTCAGCGCTGGAGAGAGGAGGCGGGAAATCCCTGCGGGCAGCGATAGAGCCTACCTGTGACAGCTTCTTTGTCAGGTCGGCTCTAACTATGAGGATGAGTGGAAATCACTTATCTCATAGATCTCCTTTAAGCTCTTTATTGGCGAACCCTTCCCCCCCCCTCCCCGATAATGCATTCCAGCCATGTACTGCTGGCTGGAACGCTTAATTTATTTTACTTCATTATTTTTATATATCCTGTTTAGCTATAGTGAGGCATAATAGGAGGGAATCATTGTCTAATGTGAAAATTCAATACTCGGTCTGTGGAAATAGAGAGTTATAAGCATATAGAATTGCGCTGAAAGGTAATATTGATGTAATTTATGGCATACTAATGGTATATTAACAAGCTAGACAAGAATTAATGAATCTAAGTGTAAATGTTTTATCTTTTATAGCGCAATAAATCATAGCAGGAGCCGCTCCATTAATTCCTTGTACCACAATTAGAAATTCACACCAGCCTCGATTCAGGTGGTGTGCTTTATTTAAGGTAGATTACTACTGTTTGTGTCTTTTTGGGTGCTTTGCATGAACTTTCATTATGTGCAAACAACATTGGCAACCCTATTTATTCATTATCAGGCAATGATGTGACCAATTTATTATCCCGGTGCTTCTCATAAGTGCACCCTCATCTGTGCCACAGGTTTATTGGAATTTTACAGATACCACAGAATGGCAAAAAATGGCGTAACAAACATGCACGTATGTAATTAATATTATTCAACTGTAATCAATTATTTTGAATAGGTGCTTCAATGTTGTCGATCTAAAATGATTTTATTATTTATTTAGAATATTGTAGCCCTCTCATGAGGAAGCGGTATTGAAGCCGCAAAATGTGTAGGGAATAATACATGCTACCTTTCCCAATCAACCCTTGCCGAATGCAGTGTGATCAAAAGGACTATTTCACAACACTGAAGGAGTTTTAATGGTATTCATTCTAATTTGAAGGAGATTGCATATAAATGGGAGGTATTTTATGATAAGTATGGGGCTACAAAATTGTTCTGTATACGTTATTTTAATGTTTATACAAAAATAAGTTAATGACAAAATTGACCTTTTATGAAATTGAACACACATTTAATAAAATCACAGTATTTATTCAATCAGTTTCTGAGGTACATTGTGTCCGAAATCGCCATTTTCTTACTGTTATACTTTTATTTCTAAATATGCTTGGCAATGCATTACAAAAATAACCTGGAGTTCTTATTTAAACATTTGCACAAGACAATATCATCATTTATTTACTGTTAGTATTAGAGGTGCACTAAAATGAAATTTTGAAACCGAAAATAAAAAAAATTGTCAGACCGAAAATTATTTTTTTTTCTAACGAAGATGGTACTTTCGGGATTTTGCGTGTGTCTCTCTCTTCATATACTTGGCTCTAATACTTCCCACATCTTTCTATACTGTGTGAACCGAGAAACTCATCTAAAAGTTTCTCGCATTTATCAACGCCATCTGCGGATACTACTGACTGTGGAAGGGAATTCTAAATTTTTGCTACTCTTACAGTAAAAAAAAACAAAAAACCCTGCATAGTCTAAGATTAAACCGCCTCTTTTAACCTCATGTTGTGTCCCCATGTCATCAATGGAGTTCTCTGTAAACATCTTATCCGGATATTGTGATCCCCATGAATGATTTTGAAAATTGCAATAAGGTCCCCCCTTAAGTGTCTCTTTTCTAAGTAGAACAATTTTAATTTCTAGAGGCAATCTTCATAGCTCATGCCTTCCATCCCCTTTATCAATTTTGTAGCCCTTCCCTGAACTCTCTTGAGTTTGAGGACATCTTTCCTCAGGGTTGGTGCCTAAAACTGCACCGCATACTCTGTGTTTGGCCGAACCAATGATTTATGAAATGGGAAGATTGTTTTTATCCCATGCCAAAATCCCTCATTTAATGCAGGATTGTATCTTGCTTGCTTGGCTGGCTGGCTGCTGCTTGGCATTGCATACTATTGCTTAATCTGTGGTCTTTGAGGACCCCCAGATTTTTCTCCATGTCTGACTTCCCCATTGGAGTACTCCCTAAGTAATAGTTTGCATGCACGTTCTTTGCTCCCGTGTGCATAACCTTGCATTTTTCAATATTAAATCACATCTGCCATCTTGCAGGCCAGACTGAAATTTTATCTAGGTCCTGTTGAAGTGAACTTATGTTTTGTTGAGAATTTACTCCCCTTCACAGTTTAGTATCATCCGCAAAATCCAAGATTGAACTACTTATTCCAAACTCAATATAATTTATGAATAATGTAAACAAGATCAGTTCCAAAAACCGATCCCTGGGGCACCCCACTCACAACTTTTGCCTAATTACAAAATAACTTATTTATTACCACCCTCTGGATCTATTTGTGCAGCCAATTTTCCACCCATGTACATACAATTTCATCCAACCCGATAGACCTTAGTTTATGAATTAAACGTTTGTGGGGTACTCTATCAAATGCTTTAGCAAAGTCAAGATACACCATATTTACTGCTATTCCTCTGTCAAAATTAGTACTGACTTCCTCATAGAATGTTAATAGATTGGTCTGGCAAGAACAGTCTTTAACCCCTTCGTGACGACGTACAGTGTACGTCGCCAGCATCGATCTGCACTTCAATAGCTTATTTCCAGTGTAAAGGTGACACTGGGGGTCTCTAAATTGATGACCTGTGGGGGCTTTTAAAGCGTCTTCTGTGGACTTTTTGGGGTACTGCAGTTTTTTGCCGTTTCACGGACGCACGCAATTTGTAAACTGGTCATGTTGGGTATCGTTTTACTCGTTGTAACCTCATCTTTCTATTTCATTTAAAAAATGGGTATTTTGTTGTGTTTTGGGGCATTTAATTAAATTTATCACTAAATTTTGGGGTTTAATAAGGAGTTGCGCTAATATTGCCCAACATAAAAATTTGCAACTAGCACCATTAGATTGTATAGGGTCTTGGCATTCAGAAAATATATAATGTGTGGGGGTTTTAAGTAATTTTCAGGCCTAAAATGTGGAATATAACATGGCTGCAAAAAATGGGGAAAAAAGGCCTCAGTCATGAAGGGGTTAATTAATCCATGTTGATTGCTACTTATGATACTTTGTTCATAGGCAAATTCCTGTGTATATAGTCCCTTATTATTCCTTTAAATATTTTACATACTATCAATGTTCAGATAACTGGCCTATAGTTGCCAGGTGAACTTCATTTCCCTTTTTTGTATCACATTATACCACATTCCCTTTTGGCCAATCAGCGGGCACTATACCGGACATCAAAGTGTCCATAAAGATTATGAACAGTGGTCTGGCTATGACCTGGCTAAGCTCTTTGAGTACTCGTGGGTGTAACCCATATGGTCCTTCAGATTTGTTTACATTTAATCTTTCCAGACTTTTAATTACTCTGATCTCTGACAGCCACTGAGATACGTTCAATATTTTATTTGAACTGATGTCTTGTTTATTAACCCCATCTGCCTCCTCTGTAAAGAATGTGTTTAACAAATCGGCTTCCTCCCTGTCACTGGTAGCTAATTTCCCCTTTTCGTCTTTTATGGGGCTTACATGTTCTGTCCTTACTATTTATAGATTTGAATAATTTCTTAGGGTTTCTTTTGCTTTCTGTTGCTATGTGTTCCTCATACTCTATTTTTTCTGTCCTGATTGCTCTTTTGCATCTTTTATTGCATTCCTTGTAGTATTTGAACGCTGATGGTGACCCCTCTGTCTTATATTTTTTGAAGACCCTTTCCTTCTTTTTTATATTGCTTTACTCTTTTTTGTTTATTAATTTCCTAACTGGTGTTTATGTGCAATTTACCCCTGACAAACCAATCCTAGTGTTTAATAGTCCTATACGTGGCACTTAATCTGATTTGTTCAAATCCTCCTTCCCTTTCTTTGGTGTTCCCTTTAAATTTAATCTCCCTCCCCGCCCCCCGAAATATACCCCCATGGCTCTATTATTCACAAATTTTTACTTTCCTACTTTCTTCTTCTCAATTGCATCCCCTTCCTATTCTTGTTCCCTTTATGTTTTTCCTTCCATTCGGTTAATTATAATTCCATATTAATTTTAATTGTTCGATCTCTATTAATCTTAAAATAGGTTTTTTAACATAAGAGCAGTATACTTCTGATTCTTTAAATTCTAACCACTTTCCCCATTTTTTAAAGAATGGCGCATATTTATCCTGCTTCATCTTCACTAGTTCTTCCATCAGTCTAATTGAGTCCAGTTTGGCAAACCATTCAGAGATGGAAGGGATTTTAGCTGTACCCCAATATCTCGGGATCAATGATTTGGCAGCGTTCAGCATATGGGGTATTAAAGATTTTTATATAGCCCAACCGGGTCTACTGTAAGGTGAAATAGACATACCCAGGGATCCATGAGTAGCTGTATGTCACATATTTGCCTGATCATATCCCTCACCATTCCCCAGTATGGTCTTATCTTAGGGCATTCCCACCAAATATGTGCAAAGGTTCCAGTAGCTCCGCATGACGGCCAACAGTATGGTTCATTTATATTATGTATGCTTTTGTAATTTCTGTGGGACATTATACCATCGTGATAGCAGTTTGTAGTTTGTCTCCAATGTATTAACGTGGATAGATGTGGACGTAGCTAACCTTAGTATTTTCCTTTGCTCCTGTCACGTACCTTAGATGGAGCCTGAGATGACGAGGGCGGCCTCTATGCTGCTCCAGTCCAAACACCTCTGGATAGTAGACACAGGTGCGTGAGGACCAGGAGGGGCACAAGTGCCGGTAGGTTGCGACTCCTGTCGAAGCTGTGTACAGGTAGCTGAGGGTTCTGAGCAGGGTGCAGTTTGGTATAATGATCCTAGAAGCAGGGTAACACAAGCCGGGTCATCAACAATCTGGTAGCGAAGTACAAAATCAGAAGGCAGGACTTAATCAGGGACAGGCCGGGTCGGTAACTAGCAGGCAGCGTGGTATCCAGGGAGCAGGCAGAAGAGAGGTCAAAGACGAGCCGAGGTCAGGAACACAGAGCAGGAGCAAGGTCAAGCAGGCCGGGTTTGGTAACAGGAATTTCAACAAGTATACAGGATCCAGGAACACAGTAGTAGCTGAAGATCAGTCAGCAGGTAGATCTGGGTGTCTCAGCCTTAAATAGCCCTTTTGGCGCCATCATTGGAAACGGGCGTGTGCACGTTTGCGCGTACCGGCCCCGTAGTCCAGCTCTGGCTTCATGACATCTCCTCTTGTGTAAGCATATGCTTGAATTCCTTGAATTCCTTTTCCCATTTACCCAAATATGCAGGTGATGTACTATTTTCCCTTGTTATAATGATTTTATAGAAGAGTGAGAGGCAGTGTTGTGGTGCCTGTTTAGCTCCTAGAATAGATTCGAACTCTGTTAAATCGTTACCTGTTCTCAAAGGTTTAGGTAAGGTTTGAATAAAATGCTCAAGTTGCTGATGTCTCCACCAATCTAACGTGTATTTTCCCCACTGCTCTCTTAGGTCCAAAAGGGAACACGTACCTGACAAGATGTCTTTTACTTTTAAATTAGGAGATTTACTCCACTTTAAGAAAGTGGGATCATCTCTCCCTGGGGGGAAGTATTCATTCCCCAATAATGGTATTAGAGTCGAGTTACATGGCCACCCATATCTACGGCATGGCCGGTCCCAGGTCCTTATAGTTGAGATAGTGAGTGGTAGTGTATTTGGGGACATATGTCTCTTTGATGGCGGTATCCAAATCATTCCTGCTAAGGAGGTTCCGCTTGATGCTGTCTCCAACCGCACCCAGGTTTTCTGCCCTGTCCCAAACGTCCAGTCGGCTATTCTAATTAATTGAGCCGCCAAATGGTAAGTCCTAGAATCTGGAACGGCTAATCCTCCCTCCTGTCTTGCCCTGCTCAGGGTCTTCCCTGATAATCCAGGTCTTCTATTTTGCCATACATATTTAGATATGACCTTCTTTAATGTTTGAAAGAAGATCCTAGGTATCAATAGGTATCATCTGGAATACAAACAATGCTTTTTGGAGGATCATCATCTTAACCGCATTGATTCTCTCGTAATTCTAGAGGTTAAGCTAATTCCCAGGTATTTAAGCATCCTTTTTTTCCATCGGAAGGGGAAGTAAGGAATCGGCGCTTGTCTCTCTCTCTTTCTGGAACTGTTATATTTAGGATCTCCGATTTATCTAGATTAATTTTAAAGTTGGAAAGTTCCCCATATACCTGTAATTCTCTTAATACCTGGGGCAGCGTTTTTCTAGGGTATTTTATGTACAATAAGATGTCATCCGCGTATGCTGCGATTTTGACTTCCCCCCTCTTGTGTCTCAATTCCCTGGATATTTTGATTCAAACGAACCGTAGCTAACAAGGGTTCAAGGGACAGGGCAAAGAGTAAGGGGGAAAGGGCGCACCCCTGGCGTGTTCCATTATATAGTGTAAATTCCTGCAACAGTGTGCCATTAATTCTCACTTTCGCTGTTGGATTAGCATATAGAGCGGATATCCAATGGATCATCCTCTTCCCCAACCCCAATATATTCAGTGTATTGAACATAAAGCTCCAATCTACTCTATCAAAGGCCTTTTCGGCATCAATTGACAGAAGTAGCACTGGTAACCCTTGACGTCTTGCCATATGGATTAATGATATAGTCTTAAAAGCGTTGTCTCTCGCTTCTCTTCCTGGAATAAATCCAACTTGGTCTGGGTGTATCCAAGATGGAATAAAGGCGCGTAGTCTATGTGCTAATATTTTTTGTATAGATCTTTGTGTCTACATTCATGAGCGAAATTGTACGATAACTTGCACATAAACCTGGATCTTTTCCTGCTTTTTCGATAACTGTTATATGCGCCATCAGTGCCTCCGGGTGCATTTTAGAGTTTTCTCCTATTGAGTTTACGTATGCACATAATTGTTGATTTAAAATGTCCTGGAATTATTTTAAATCCATCAGGTCCAGGGCTTCCACCTGTCGGGGTTGAAGCAACTGCCCTTTTGAATTCCTCTGGGGTAATATCTATTTCCAGAGCATTTAGCATTTTCCCCTTGTGTTATTGGGAGTCTTGCCTGTTTCAGGTATGTTTTTAATTTTATCTAATCCATCTGTTTACCCTGTTCAGAGGGCCCTTTTACATGATAAAGGTTTTGATAAAAATACTGAAATGTCTCTGTAATTTCAGTTGTGGAGTGTACAGTAGACCCTGTTTTAGTTTTAATTGTAGCTATATATGTAATGGATTGTTTAGTTTTAAGCGCTTTCGCCAGGAATTTACTAGGTTTATTCCCCATCTCATAGTATTGTCTATGAGTTATATTGAACGCCCGCTTAGTATCTGCCTCCAGAACTGCTTTTAGTTGTTCTCTCTTCAGGTTTAGTTCCCTAGATATCCCCGGGTCCAGTGTTAATTTATGGGTTGTTTCCAACTGTTGAATCGCTTCCAATAATAGTTGTATACCCCTGGTCCTCTCTTACGATTAGCCCCTTTTGCGACCAACTTGCCTCTAAGAACTGCTTTATGTGCCTCCCATATGATTACTGTTGACACTCCTTCAGTTACATTCTCTTGAAAATAATTTTGTAATGCGCTTTCAAGTTCTTGGACAACCGCCAGATCATGTAGCAAGGAGTCATTCAGCTTCCAATTATATTGCTTCCCCTTCTAAGTATTTATATTCAAAGATAATTCGACTGGAGCATGATCTGAGATCGTCATGGGGAGAATATTTGCAAACCTCACAGACTCTATTGCCACATGATCCGTCAATATCCAGTCCAATCTGGAATAGGAATTATGCAACTGAGAGTAATAAGTAAAGTCTCTTTCTTTTGGATTTAGTATTCTCCAAATGTCCACTAATTGATATTTACGCATCTCCCTTCTCAGGCGGGTAAGGTGAGAAACAGGATTACGTACCTTTCCCGAAGGCGTATCTAACATGGGATCTAGGCATAAATTAAAGTCTCCTGCCATTATCAGTATACCCTTCCGAAATTCCCCCAGCTTCTTGAGCATCCATAACATGAAAGGGACTTGTAGCCGATTAGGGCCATATATATTCACCAGCGTATATTCCATTCCATTAACAGTTACATGTAAAATCTTCCCTCTATGTCTGTCAATCGAGCATGGACTTGTACTGACATACTTCTTCTAAAACCTATTGCTACCCCTTTGGATTGCTTGTTATTCAAGAGACTATAATACCATTGAACATAATTTCTGGAACATAAATATGACGTTGATGTATGGGAAAAATGTGTTTCTTGTAAAAAGAGAACATCTGCTTTTTATTTCAGTTAGAATCTGATGTCTCTTAGCTGTTGCATTTAATCCCCTTACATTATAATGTCAGAATGTTTATACTGCTCTGATATACAGTACTGTGTATGGAAACAAATGAAAATCTATGGTTAAGGAGATTCCCAATGTATTTCCATAAATCAAAATTTACGCAAGTTCTTTCATTTGCGCTGACTTCGAAGACAAGAGGAATACCAAAGTATACAAAATATAGATATTTATTTATCAAAAATCAGTGCAAAAATAATAATAAAATATAATTGGTGACAAACAAAGAATATGGATCAAATAATATCAATTTGATAACTTGAAGGAGAATGAACTTATTTTCACCTCTTAGCACATAGACAAAATGGCTACTAATATGCCCATAGACACATTTGTAAAATGACATGTTTAGGCCTATGAAATCGATTCCTTCTGGCCCAATAGTTCTGACAATAAGAGATTACCTTAATGGTTGCCATATAATTCCCCTAAGCAAATGTTCTTAGTCCCCTCCTGAGCCTTGGTTATTCGTATATCTATAAAATGAACAGGGACACTTATATGCCCCCTAACAAAAAAAACAAAAAAAAACAACACACACCCTACATCACTTCCACATCCTATACACTCTCCTCACCCTAATAAATCTAACATATTTTCGCCTCTAAATTGGCAAATAGAGGTTCTACATATGGACCTACGCCCCCTATGTACCCTTAACCTAATATGGGTATGGAAATGGCGATCCTGTGAGTATCCCCCCTCTCCCCCCTTGCATAGTTTCTAATATCAAGAAATTATGTTGTCTTATCACACCCAAATATAACGGGATAATAATAACATTACAGATATTCCTATATTCTCAGAATTTTCTATAAGACACAGGGATTCCTGCTCTGTTCCTGTATTTCCTTGATGGCTTTAGTGTGTTGATCTAGTCGTTCCTCCGTCTCCTCTACCCTTTTTAACACTTGAGACAATTCAGATCTAATGGTGGTCAGGTCTGATTTTATTGACTCCTCCATATGTCTTAGCAAGTTTGTCAGTTCTCTTTTCGTGGGTAGGGATTGTGCTAGTGCATGTAATGATATTTCGGTACCTTGCTGTGAGTCCTCTGAGGTCCCCGACATCGCCGATGAGCTGAATCGTCCGTCCGTAACTCCCACCATCTGATCTCCAAAGTGCTCCGGAAGAGGAACTCCATCCACAGCTTGAGCAGCATCTTTTCCGTCCCGTCCACAGTGGCCGTCTGCCGTTGGTTCCGGGGCCCATAAACGTCTGATCGTACCCGTCTTGGGGGTTTTAGAGGACGCAGTCTTTTGGGCTTTCTTCCCCCCATGACACAAGCTCAGAGTCGGTCACTAGTATCTGTATATCCTCTCATTCAAACGGCGTGGGTGGACTCCAACGGAGCTGCAGCTACTCACAGCCCGCCGCCATCACAGGTAGGCTCCACCCCCCTGGAACTCCGCTCATCTATTGCTTTACTCTGCTAGTTAACCACCCTTGTTTAACTTTTGCTGCTTTGAATTTCTTGGTTATTGGAATGCACTGGTGAATGTTATTTAAAATTTCCTTGAAACATTCCCACTTGTCATTAGTGTTAACATTTATTCATCCCAATTTTGGCCCCAAGAAGCATTTTTGTTATTAAAGCCTTTTTTTTTTCTTGTCGTACCAACTTTACTATTTTTCCGGCAGTTTACTGTGAACATTATCATACTATGGCCACCGGCTTCCAGGTTATCTCAATTTCAGCATTGCTAATCAGCTCTGTGGTGTTTGTAATTAATAAATCCAACAGAGCATTTTTTTTCTAGTCAGGGTTTCCATTATTTGTTCCTTACAATTATCGGGGAGTATGTTCAAGAAGTGACTGGCCTTACTTTAATGTGCAGTTTCATTTGCAGAATCAATATCAGGAAAGTTGAAGTCCCCCATAATTATGACTATGCCTTTTCGTCCCTGCCATTTCTATCTGTGAGAATAGTTTAGTCTCTTCCTCATCCCTTATGTTCTGGGGCCTGTAGCATATGCACACCTGTAATTTACCATTTTTTGTATTCATTTTCATAAAGCCATAATGATTCAGTACTGTCCCCAATATCATAAGCGATGTCATCCCACACCTTCACTTCCAGATTGTTCCTAACGTACAGGCTGTCACGCCTTTGCCTGGAATCGACCCGGGGACCTTTGGAGGGTTCTGATTTGGTGCTGACCTCTGTTCCATGTACCTATACTGTATGGGGCTCTGACCCCACCTACTGGTCAGCTGCAGGAAATTACTTAATCAGTCACCTATAAATACTGTCCTCCCCCTTCTGTTTTTGTCCAAGTGTAGGTTCTGCCTTGTGCGTCCTGGGTGCCCCTGTCTTCTGTGCTATTGGATTCCTGGTTAACGATTTTCTGCTTGTCCCTCGCCTGCTTTTGGGTTACCCTCTTTTACTGTGCTTTATTGCTGACCCGGCTTTGACTTTGACACTGTTTCTCCTGGATTACCCTTTGGACCTATTGCCTTCGGTTGGTCGCTTGGATTGTGCCTGGATTTTTTTATGCGGACTTATTTCCTTTGGTACTGTGCTATTCTACTTACTGGTTACTGATTCTGGCTGACACCATACTGTGAGTAGCTCTCTTTTTATTGTTATATTATTACTGGTCCTGGTCTGTCTGCACTTCCCTCACTAGGTCCCTATATTTCCGGCTGCAAGATTCCTATCCGTCATTCCACCTGATACTGGGATAACAAGACTACGGGTCAGGATATTGGAGTGACGGGTGGTACCTCTTGGCAGGCCTCACCGTATACTTGGTCCAAATGGACCTTAATGGGCTGGTGCATGTAGTCACTCATCAAGGGCAACTTCTGGGTGAGCATGCCAACCAGATGAAGTCCTTAGAGAAAACTTGTAGCCATCACCTCTATGTTATCTACATTGTCCAGTTCTAAGGTCCGCTCCTGAAGCACCTACTATTTTAGGGGCTGTAGCCAGAGAATCCATTGCCATGTCTGAAAATATGATGGTAACCCTTCAGACTGCCAGGGTTTCCTCAACCACTGCCGGTTACATTTTAGAAACCAACCTTCTGTCTTTGCTACTTCGTATGCCAAAGTTACTTTTATAATATAATTGCTTAACTGTAAAGTATTGTCCTGGGTGTCACCCCTTTTGGAGCAGGATTCACCTCTGCTGGCAGATTACCACACTTTTATTGAAACCTTCCAAAGAATATTTGACACTCATGGTAGGGTGTCCGCTGTATAGGCTAATATCCTTGATTTGCGCCAGGGGCAACACTCTGAAGCATCCTACGCCAATGAGTTCCGCACATTAGCAGCAGAGACCTCCTGGGATAATAGCGCCCTCAAGGCCTCATTTCATATTGGTCTGGCTGATCGCATAAAGGATGTTCCAGAGAATCTGAAGGATTCCATCAACCTATGTATTTTAGTAGACGCCCGTTATTCTGAACGTCAGCTCGAGAGAGAGAGCGCCAGAGGCAATATAATCCTCGCAAATCTGTTTACAAACCACCCGCTCTTGTTGCTCCTACTTCAGTCTCTCCAGAGGAGGAACTCATGAATGTAGCAGCTGTGGGTTTGTCAGATACTGACCCAATGTAGGACCCAATGTCTCTGCTTATATTATAGGAAGCATGGGCATTTTCTATGTTTGTCCGGTCGGGAAACCTTCAGGCTTAATGGGTGATTGAGGAGCCCCATTACGCCATGTAATTAAGACATTTCCTCAGGAAAGACTATTCGTTCCTATTACCCTGTCCTGGGAAGACCAGTGCTTTTCCGCAATGGCTTTTGTGGATTCAGGTGCAGGTGGCGTGTTCCTAGATGCAGCACTGGTTAAAAAACTTCAGATTCCTACCGTCCACTTCCGTGTAACCACTTAAGGAGGAGACCCTTTAGGCAATGGTCTTATCACTCATGAGTCCAAGCCTCTCTCAGTCCTGGTGGTTGCTCTTCACCAAGAGGTTTTGTCTTTTGACGTCATTCTGCCTCCTAGACACCCAGTCATTTTGGGATACTCATGGTTATATGAACATAATCCATCAGTTGATTTGGTCCTCTTGTCAAATCTCTGCCTGGAGCACCTCCTGTCTAACCCACAGTCTCCAAAAGGTGGTACATAATAATGTGTCTATCCATGAGGTTTCTAGTGATACTGAAATACCCAATGCCTATGTTGATATAGCTAATGTATTTTCTGAAAAGGAAGCGGAGGTGCTTCCCTTCACATCGCTGCTATGACTGTGCTATGGAATTGCTTCCTGGCGCTCCTCTACCTAAAGGGAGAACATATCCTCCTAATCTTGCAGAAAAAAAGGCGATGGAGGAATACATAGACAGCCTAAAGAAAGGTTTAACTCTTCTTTCACTTCTCCCGCGGTTGCAGGGTTCTTTTTTGGAGAAAAGGATGGGGGACTTAGACCCTGCATTGACTACAGAGCTCTCAATCTTAAAGAAGTGTTCTCCTCTCCCTTTAATCACCAAACTTTTTGAACATGTCCAAGGTTGCAAAATATTCACTAAGCTTGACCTTCGAAGTGCATACAACCTAATTACAATCAAAGCAGGAGATGAATTGAAGACAGCTTTCAATGATAGGAAAGGGCATTATGAGTATCTTGTAATGCCATTTGGGCTTTGCAGTGCCCCAGCTGTATTTCAGGAGTTTAACAATATTTTAAGAGATCTACTGGACTTTTTTTTTTTTGTTCTAGTCTACCTTGATCCATTCTAAAAATTTAAAGGAACATCGTCGCCATCTGCGTAATGTTCTCTTAAAGTCTGAGAGACCACAAATTATACGCAAAGTTTTCCAAATGCTCTTTTGAACACATGAAAATACCCTTCTTGAAATGCATAATTTCATCTGAAGAATTTCAAATGGATTCCAGGAAACTCGCTGTCATTCTATAGTGGCCCAGACCCTCTACTTTAAAGGAGATCCAGCGATTCATCGGGTTCTGCAACTATTACAGAAAATGTATCTAAAATTTTTCCAAAATACTGACTCCCATTACTGCTCTGACTAAGAAAGGAGCCAATTGCTGTAAGTAGCCTCCCGAAGCGTTGGAGGCTTTTGATCGTTTAAAGACTGCCTTTTGCTCTGCCCCTATTCTTCACCATCCTCAACCATCCGCTCAATATTTTCTGGAAGTTAATGCCTCTGAAGTGGGTGCCGGAGCAGTGTTATCTCAACGTGAAACCTACTTCCAATAAACTACATCATGTCACTTTTTTCTCCAAGAAATTTTATGTTACTGAGCAAAATTATGATGTGGAGAATAGGGAAATTTTGGCTATAAAGGAGACATCTCTTAGAAGGTACAGAACTCCCTGTTGTGGTTCAGACTGATCATAAGAATCTGACCTTTTTGGAAACAGCCTGAAGACTGAATGCCAGAGAAGCCCGATGGGCATTATTCTTCACTCGTTTCAAGTTGTTGTACCTTACACCCCTGGGACTAAGAATACCCAAACCGATGCTTTGTCTCCCCAATTCCCCTGTGAGAATCTTCAAACTTCTCCTGCCCATATCATACCACCAGAATGAATTGTCGTTCAACTTGCTATTGACTTACAAAGAGACTTATTTGCTGCTCAATTTCAGGTTCCTTCTAACCTATCTGTTCCGTCTAATACTTTGTATGTACCTAAAGAACTTTGTAAAGATGTTTGCAATGGGCCCATGGACATGAGGTTTCTGGGAATCCAGGTATTAAACAAACTATCTTACGTTTGAAATACCTGGTTTGGTGGCCTACCCTTAAATGTGATGTCATAACCTTTGTTAGAGCCTGTACGATCTGCGCAGCTGTCAGAATGTTTATACTGCTCTGATATACAGTTCTATTTATGGAAACAATTAAAAATCTATAGTTAAGGAGATTCCCAATGTATTTCCATAAATCAAAATTTACGCAAGTTCTTTCATTTGCGCTGACTTCGAAGACGAGGAATACCAAAGTATACAAAATATAGATATTTATCAAAAATCATTGCAAAAATAATAATACAATATTGTGACAAACAAAGAATATGGATAAAATAATATCAATCAATTTGATAACACAAGTAATGCATAAAATGTAACCACTGGATATTAATTCAACAGATAAATGTAACCAAGATAAAACATGAAATGGGTGTCTTTTCAGTATCTCACAGAATAAGAAAACGAAAGGCTCAGAATTGACATGTGACTTCTCTCAGCACAGATATTCACCAACTCTAACTTTCACAGCGCATGGGCCATTTTTATCCCATCATGCACAGGGCTGGCAAAAATCCCAGACCAGTCAAAGTAGAGAAAAATTACCACCAGTTTAATTCAATATATATATATCAGACCAGACCATTGACTAGAAACTAAAATCAGTTTCCTGGAGATTATACAAATGTATAAAACAAAAGTATATAATTATCTCCCCCAGATTGAAAGACACAATTTTTACTGCAGTTAAAAATTATCTCATATCAATCTAGATTCTACAAGAACTTAATGGTTTACCCGAATATATATATATATGTGGCTGATGAATTGCCTAATATACAGATAGAAAGTATACTTTACCAGCAATATATAAATTTAGTTGTTTTGGAAGAAGTCAGCAGTCAATGCTCGGCCACCAGGGATAGTCAGGTTCTCTTTAATTCAGTTTCCTGGGACAGCCGTCCTCAGCTTCTGACCTATCCCCTTGGAATGTATATGCTTACTCCCTTGATGTTCGATTCTCTCTCTTGATGGAATTTGAATCTCCCCCTTCAACTGGGCTCCTGATCTATATCCCCCCTGCGAAGTGTGCTTGGTTTGATCTAACACGTGATTACTTACGTGTAACATGACGTCAAATGCCCTATATGGTTATAGACTTTTCCCTTACAATCACCATCAGGGGGCACTATTGTTCTATGTAAAAATTGGAACATTTTCAGTTAATTTCACTAATTTCTACAGATAAGGCAGTGATTTGACCGGAGACCCTGGATAAGACCCATAAATATAAACTTTTGACAATCCTTAATCACACCATGCCAGACATCGGTCTGCTCATCAATTTACGACTTTGAAACAATCTATTCACAAGCAATTAACATTCTTTCTCAATTCCTTAAAAGTGAGGTAGAAGTTTTAAGACCGAGGTTTTTCATACCTTATAAGAAAAGAATATACATTAGAATGTACCACCTAATTCTTTGCACTTAAATATAAAAACCCCATTATTAGTAATACACACGAATATATTTCAATGGGTACACTCAAACAATATATAATGAATATAGTTGGATATATAAAAGTACATGTATAAAATTCTACTTAAAATCAGTCAATTAAGTAGGCAGATAGATGCTACATATCATATAATGTTATTATCATAACATTGTTACTAATAATTATTATTACAATGAATAGTAAGGTTTCATAAGGAACTTTTAAATAAGCCCCTTTGTCTATTCATTAAAGAAAGAGAGAAAAAAAAACTCTTTAGAAATTCTTATCTCTTGCAGGGAGGCAAAGAAAGTAATCAACCAGCCCCATACAGGCTGGCACCGTCTTACTTGATGTGCTTCTGAGACCCCCACAATTTACGATCGGAGGCATGTTTATACTAACATTCCGATCTCCTGCTCTGACCATCTCTTGTTTAAGGAAAAATTAACTTATATTCACCTCATAGCACATAGACAAAATGGCTACTAGTATGCCCATAGACACATTTGTAAAATGACATGTTTAGGCCTATGAAATCGATTCCTTTTGGCCCAATAGTTCTGACACAGCCATCAAGATGTCTCGATCAGTTCCCCAAGAATTACTTCAACCGCTACCTGTACCTTATGTTCCTTGGACTCGCATTAGTATGGATTTTATTGTTGATTTGTCTGCCTCCAAAGGTAATACCGTCATCTGCGTTGTTGTTGATCTTTTTTTCAAGTTGGCACATTTTCTTCCTATGACTGCCCATCCCTCAGCTCCAGTCATTGAGAATGTCATTCGTTTAACCGGTATTCCAGTGGATATTGTTTCTGACAGAGGGCTTCAATTCATATCATCTTTTTGGAAAGCTGCTTGCAAGCATCTAGGTATCAAAATGCATTGTCTTCTAGATATCACCCTCAATCTAGATATAGTTAATCCTGTTGTATTGCCAGCAGCCGACTGAAAAGTCAGCCGAGTTCTCTAAGAACCCAAACTCCTCCTTTCTACACCAATTTCTCAGGCTTTTCTTCAGATCTCTTAGCTCCCTCTGTCTCTTTGGTGTAGCTTGTGGTACAGGAAGTATTTCAGGGAATACCACCTTGGAGGTCCTTTTCTTTAGTGTCTCTCCTAAGTCCTTCAAATCTTTCTTTTGGATGCTCCGTGTTCCCCCGGACTTTGTCACTGGTACCAACGTGTACCATGACCACTGGGTCTTCCCCAGCCCCACCCAATAATCTGGCCATCGGATCCGCAATGTGCCGAACCCGAGTGCCCAGCAAAAAACATACTGTTCGGCGATCACGTTCTTTATGAGAGATGGCCCTGTCTGTCCTCTTAATTATAGAATCCCCTGCCACCAGGATCTGTCCCCAAGTAGCTATAGGAGATATTCTGCTCCAGCAATGTTACCCCAGAGATGATATCCAGTGGCGGGCCTAAGGAACAGAGGGCCCTGGTGCAAGATTTTTTTTTGGGCCCCCCCCCAAAAAACAAAACACAAACACAGTGCTCTCCTCCCTCAGCGATGATGAACGGATGATCTGACACTCTCGGCGCAGAGATGGGGGGCCCGCTGGCCGCTGGGTACCGATCCAGCGCTGGGACTGTGCTGGGCCCCCCACAGGCCCCAGGCCCTGGTGCGCCTGCACCGGCGGTAGTTCCGCCACTGATGATATCCCCAACATCGTGCAATCCGTCATATTTATTGGGGTGTAACATCTCAGGACTAGCCTATCTGACACTTTTTCCTTTACCTTGGGTAAAGGAAAAAGTGTCAGAGGCTAGTAAAATCTGGGTTTTACCACTTACATCTCACGCAACAGTATTCGCCCTTGAACAGTTGCTCAAGGAGCGCATACATTGGGGATGTGCACCGGGTTGCATTAACACCCATGAAGGTCATGTCGCTGATATATGGGGATGTCATGATTGCCTTTTAGTTATGTATTCATTATACCTGTGAGGTTTTTTTTCTCACAGTTCCTCTCCTTCCTTTTTTCTTTTTCACACTGAGCCCAATAGTTAATACTGTCTCCCTGTGCCCTAACAGTAACTTTTTCTCACCATGCCTCAGCAGTTAATACTTTCTCACTGTGTACCTACTGTTAATTGTTTTTTAACAAAAAGAAGTTTCTCTTTTTTTAATGAATTTTCTCACAGTGCCCCAATAGTTAATACTTTCTTGCAGTGCCGAACAGTTAATGCTGTATCATATTTCCCCTGTCAGTAGGCAATACCATTGAATAGCAAGTACCAGCAGTCGCAAAACCCTCCAGCCCCCTCTCACGCCCAGCGCCAGCACAGTGCTGATGTAGCTCTAAACCTCACTTCCACCTTGATTTAGCAGCTTACATATATCCATGCGCCCACTCTTTACCTCTCCACTCGATGGGCACTGTCCCCAAACACCCACCCAATCACCACCCACATCCACCCACCCAATCACCACCCACATCCACCCACCCAATCACCACCCACCCGCTTACTACATGAGCACCTTTCTGTGCGTTACATTTTTATACCTATTCCAGACCAATTCTTTCCTCCCTCCAGGCTCCTTCATTTATCGACTTTAGTCAGTGATTTCTAATTTCATCTGCCATTTTTTTTTATACCCAAACCTAGCTACAAAACTCTAATAAGATGAAAGGAGAGACTTATCTGATGGCATCACTAAAATATTGGACAATAACTTCTGGTTGGGCTTCATCACATGACATAATGTTCTGGGAGGCAATGACAATCACTCCCAATACAGCATACAGTGCCCTGTAATTAGTAGGGTTGCCCAGTGCATACAGTGCCCTGTAATTAGTAGGGTTGCCCAGTGAAAGTAGTCATGAACCATTAAAGGAGAACTATGAGGTGAGCGCTTTTCACTCACCTTATAGTTCTAGCCGACCTGTGACAATGAGACTGTCACAGGTCGGCTCAGTAGATCGGGAGGTGAGCGAACATATACCGGCGTTCGCTCACCTCTCGATCCTGTCACGGCTCTCTGCCGTGACAGGGGAGGGGCTGGATTCCCCCATCACCCGCTCCGATCCGCCAGCGCTGATTGGCAGAACGGACGGGGGAGGGGGCGGGTACAGCTGGCTCTGCCTCTAGATAGGCAGAGCCAGCTGTCACTCACGCAGCTAGGCGGATCTCGACATCGATGTTGGGATCCGCTCCGGCTGCAGCGTCTCAGTATACCGCGAGTTGTAGCTCGCGGTATACTGAGCTTAGGGTAACGGGAGGACGCTAGTTTGTGTCCTCCCGTTACCCTAAGCAGAACTAGGGGGAAAAGCCCTGACCCCATAGTTCTCCTTTAAAGAATTAAAGTCCCCAAATAAAAAATGGAAGTTCTTGGACACCTGAAAAGGTTGTTTGCCGCCTATACGGCTGGATAACGGAGGCTGTGTGCCCCCCTCAACGATAGAATTTGTGTATACCATCTATGCACCTTTTAGACATTCTGTGACCACATGTATGACGGGGCGCAATGTCTACGAGTGCCTGTGCTTCCGGACTTACCGAGTAGTATAATGATGTGTGGAAGTACACCCGGATAGCGGATGTTGGGTCTCCCGGACCAGATTCCTGTACCCTAGCAAGAGTACCCTCCTATTTATACACCATGAACCATCTGGGGATTCTGTTGTTTGAATTTTCCTTGTATGTAAACCCCTCACTTGTCACATGTCCTGACTGTCTTCTACGTACCTGGACCTGCAAGTCCGCATGGGTACAAATTTTTGGTGTTGAAAACTTTAAATAAAGAATTTATTTTAAAAAAAAGGTTGTTTGCAGATGTGGCATTGCTCCAAGAATTGCACCTTAAATGCACACATTATGGGTAAAGCAAGGTCTTCACTTCCCATGTAAAAGGAGAAAGGTTAGGGTAATAAAATTACATCATAATGTGTAAAAATACCATATTATGAATTTGGATTAAATTGGCCACAGATTAACCCCTTCGTGACGGGAGACGTACAGTGTACGTCCCATCACTTTGTGCCTATATGACTGGCCACGTACACTGTACGTGACGATTTATATCAGGCTTTGTAATGCTGGTAATAGCTGATTCTCAGCAGTTACCAGTCATTAAAGAATGCCTCAGTATTGAGGCATTCATTAATGAAATAATTAAGCAATTTGCGATCCTGTATTTGACAGCTGAAAGTAGCAGTGACTCACCTCTCTGCTATTTGTTTTGACAGCTCGAGAGCCCGATGTTTAGATACATTTCACTCAAAATATTTTTTTATACTATAATTAATATACAAAAATTCTAAAAAAAATGATTATAATCAAAACTTGTGAAAAAAAACTGTTTTCTTCTAGTTTTTTCCTCATTTTTTTTTATTCAAACTTAGTTAATTTATCAAGCAGTCATAGTGACTGCTTGATATAAACTGACAAGAAGAAAAAAAAGTTTTTTATTTTTTTTTTACAAAGTGTAAAAAAATTAAATAAAGTGTAAAACAAAATTCGGAAAATAAAACTATATATAAATATATTTTTTATACTATAATTAATATACAAAAATTCTAAAAAAAATGATTATAATCAAAACTTGTGAAAAAAAACTGTTTTCTTCTAGTTTTTTCCTCATTTTTTTTTATTCAAACTTAAGTGAGGGGTTAGGTACACATGTGATATAATTATATAGCCCTATCTGTCCTCTAAAAAACAATATATAATATGTGTGGGTGCAGTTAGTAAGAAAGTATGTTACTGCTGTGGAAGAATCACACAGCAAAAATGTAAAAAGTGTGTCAGTCATTTATGAACAGAAACTGAAAACTAGCTCAGTCATGAAGGGGTTAAAGTACATCTATTACCTTATGGAGAACTAACCAGGCACAGAATACTTTCTTTTTAATTTTGCAAAAGCCACACAAATTAATAAATGCACAAAAAAGAGGAAGAATCACTATGCCAAGTAAGAAAATGCCATAAGACTCCTAACTCCAACATGAAAACCCTACTAGCAGATATTGTTTCGACACTAAAATTGAATGATGTATGAAGATGGACCCACCCATTAGAGACAGATTACACTTTTTACTCCCAAGCCTTCAGACTCTCTGGTCTGACTCTACTTGTTCTCCATAATTGAAGCAACCCCAAAGACATGAAACGGTAAGAGCTAACCATGCACCCATATCTGCAATATTAAGAGGCCCTCCAAAAGGTAAGACAACTATGCGGAGCTGTCATTTACCTGATTTCCAATGAAAATATTCACCAAACAATAAAACATTCTTGTTTAAAGTATAAACAAGGAACTATAGGAAATAAAAATTATCCAAATTAGGCAAATCCCGTTGACTTTATACCACCTTAACTACCCCCAACAGACCACTAAAGTTGTGAAGAAATTAGAAACCTGTAAATATCTTCCCATTTAACTGTGGGAAGTTATGAGCTTTTCTAGACTCTTATACCCTCTGCCAACTATACAAATATCTATCTTCCCATTTAACTGTGTGGGAAGTTATGAGCTTTTCTAGACTCTTATACCCTCTGCCAACTATACAAATATCTATACAACCTAAAGACCTAAGAAAATTCAGCCAAGCCTTGGTATACTTTCTCTGGCATTAAAAACCAATGTCCCTGATTAAAAACACCTGATTACAAAAATGAAATTTGCGTTTATCTAACATTATAGCATACAACCTGGTGGCCTACAATAAGCTAAACATCTACAGCTTCCAGATCACTCAAATTTTCAAATAGAATCAGCATTAACCATACAATGGCAAACCATTGCCTTCCTCAGCTGTGGGTTTAGGGTTCTGTATATGCAGATTTTCAATGTATTTATTCATTTTGCTATTGGTTGAACTTGATGGACTAACAATTTAAGTAGGATTTATTTTCCAAGATATTTAAACACCTGGCAGTGCTTCGGAAGAGTGTCAACCTTAGACATACAACAGTTGCTTGGCTAGTATGAGAATAAAATGGGACCCCTACCCCACATAGCTAAAATGTGAGAATTACTTTTCCCAAATGCACCAGCCCATGCTAACTGCTTGTTTGAGCAATTGCCCTCAAATAACAAAGTACCTTTAGAAGATGGAAAACTGTATTTCAACAGAAGAAAGATGAACACAATCATGTACCTTCTAATCTACAGAGTGGTACTCTGACGCACCTCAAGAATAAATTTGCAAAGAGAGAACCTACTCCAACTCCATGGCCAACAGATTGACAACAAAAAGATGACACAGTGAGCAAGGTGCATTTTTGCTATACTGTGCATCTTTTTATGTCCTTTTTTATTATCTTGTTTGAGGAAGTTCTACTTAAGTAAGTAGCCTAGAGTTAGATCGGCAGCAGAGAGGGAGTACCAATGTATGCATACGGTGAGTTGTGGAAGACTGCTGGAGCTGTCACTGTTTACATTTTTCTCCTGCTTTTTTTTTTAAATTTTATGAGTGTACAATATGTACACTCCATGCAGGTCCCAGCAAAGCAATGTGGCAACCTATGGTGGCATCCAGTGCGCTGCAAAAAAATGCACCATGTTGACCATGCATTTTTCTGCAGTGCATACCTATCTTATCCACATTGTGGTGGGAACATGGCGCATAGAAAACAATTGTTTTCTGTGTCCTAACGGTGACCTGTATTGATCCGGTGCGGTAAAACGCAGGTGACTTCAGTATGTGTGGATGGGCCCTCAGAACAAATAAAGTCCACCAGCTGTTTGTCGAACCTAGACCATCCTATTCAGAAATCTGTTTGGAAAGGATTTGCTGCAACAAACAGGTATTTCTTCAGAGCAGAAACAGGTAGGAGTCTGCAACAACGTCTGGTAAAATCCTTGCAATGTACATTGATCATCCAGAGGGGATTTTTTTTTCTCCACAAAAGTGGATTTACTCTTTAAAAACAAAATTAATGTCCCAGAATGGCTAAGTTTGAGTCTAGATCTCAATGTAATAGAGAATTTGGCGATGGACTTGGAAAAAAAGCTGTTCATTAACATTCTCCATGCAACCTGACAAAGCTTGAGCAATTTTGCAATAGAAAGTTTCAAAATTGATATACAGCAGGGGGAGCCAGTCAAGTGATGTAGGCGGCTGTACAGTCAATTAGCCTGCTGCTCCATCCCAACCCCCCGCTGCAATCCCGCCATGATCCGTCCCCCTCTGCCAGCAGCCTCCCTGCCGTGGTTTTCTAGGAGACCCGAAACTATGGCAAGTTATTTCAGGATGGAGAGCGGGGAGCAGTGTTCTCCGGGCTGCAGTTAACAGTGAGACAAGAACGCTGTACACACAGCCTTCCTGTCTCAGCTGTCACAGGAGTTCCAGCACAATGCTGTGCTACTCCTGTATTGGAGTTGACAGGTTCAATAAAGAGAACCTGTCATCTCCAAACTGGGCAAAAAAGTAAAAAAAATAATAAAATGAATACAAAATTTAAAATGGCTAAAAAGTAAAAAAAATAATTAAAACATAAATAAAAAAAAGTGATAAGTAAACCATAAAATGAACATTATAGAAAATATCATGAAAAACAGAAAGGGAGGATTTGGACTTTTAAGGTACTTCAAGGATCAAACCAAACACATTTGATTTTTATGTAAAGTATAACAATTTTTATTTATAAATATATTTAAAATGCATAGTTTTAAAAAAAGAAAGACAAACAAGATTGCCTAGATTGGCAATCTTGTTTGTCTTTCTTTTTTTAAAACTACATTCCCACACACTGCCACAATTTATAATACAATTATAATAAAAATAATTTTACCATTGGGGGGTCACCACAACTTGGCAAATGTTACCAAGTGGTCCCTGCCCTAGAAAGGTTGTGTATACAGATGCAGTCAGTCATTGTAATTGATTTAAAGAAAGGGAGGGACTGCTTAATTAGATTAGGAAGAGATCATTTTAAATAGAAAATTATATATTTTTTTTCCGTTTGTGAGGTTGATTTAACTAATGTTATACAGGTCATTGGATACTTTTTTGATCTACACATGAATTAACAAGTATAAATGTGTTACAATCTTTTGACGTTGCCTGTAAAAGGTAAATACTACTTAGCCGTTTCAGTGTTTTATTGCTATAGAACAGGTGTAGGCAACCTCGGCTCTCCAGCTGTGCTGAAACTACAAATCCCATAAGGCATTGCAATCCACAGGCATGACTCCCAGAGGCAGAAGCATGATGGGATTTGTAGTTTCAGCACAGCTGGAGAGCCAAGGTTGCCTACCCCTGCTATAAAACATTGAATCAGTGCAATAAGTTTTTTTGTTTTTTTTTCTAATGTAGAAGTGAAAACAAATCTGCCAGGTGATTTAAATGACAAAAAAATAACTGACTACACAAATACACATCCTCTTTAACCACTTGCCGTCCAAAAAACGGACGGACGGACGGCAAGCTCCCATTGACGGGTCGCCATAATTGCACAGCTTTTTTTTGGTCTGCTCGGGCGCACGCGCAGTGGCAGAAAAAGAAACAGTTGAATGGAAACAGCCGTTAGCAGCTGTTACACATACAAGCGATTGGCGGCTCTATAGCCGCCTGATTGCTTGAATGTGTTGCCCTGCGCGCCGCCACACCCCCCAGCACCCTCCTCTTCAATCACGGGCTTCGCTACCCCATCTGCTGCTCGGAACGGCTCAGGTGGGTGTTTGGAGGAAGATGGGATGGAGGTCAGCATCTTCCTCCTTGCTCAACTCCCTCCAAAGTCTGAATGCGGAAGTGGTGTGTATTACATCACTTCTGCATTCAGCTGTCATTCCTCTGGCTGCTATAGCCAGAGAAAAAGCTGGTGAAGCAGATCTCTGCTTCATCAGCTTCTTTGGGGGTCCCTAGGTGACATTAGGGGTCTTAGAGACCCCTAATGTCTCCATACAGAGGACCTGTCAGTGTGCCTGTGCTATCATATAGGGGAGTGTTAGCCCCCTATGTGATGGCAATAACATTAAGTGTAAAAAAATAAGTCACATATAAAGAAATAAAAAAAATGTTTACGTCCCCCACGTATATGCATATATAAACGTAAATATGCGCTACACATGTTCCATATCGCCGCGAGCGTCGGAGTGAGAGCAATCATTTTAGGGCCATCAATCACTGTTAACACTAAACAGATGAGTGGTAAAAGTCTTAAGTGTTGCCTATGGCCAATTTTGGGTATTGTAGTTTTTTGAGGTTTCACGGGCGCGCGCAATTTTAAGGCTTAACATGTTTGGTGTCTATTTACCCGACATGACCCCATCTTTTATATTTTACCAAAAAAATGGCAATTTGATATAGGGGAAACCAGTTTTTTTTGTTAATCAAACTTTACGGTACTTTTTCCCTACTATAGTAAAAAATTAAAAACCGCAGTGGTGATTATATACCACCAAAAGAAAGTTCTATCTGTCCCCAAAAAATTGTATAAAATTTATTTTAGTACCGCATTGCATGACTGAATAAATGTAATTTCAAGTACCCAGCACTGAATACTCAAAAATGGCCTGGACAGGAAGGGGGTTTAACACCCGGTCAGCAAGTGGACAAGTCTGTGTTTAGTTGATGCCCTCTCCACTCATCTGCACAATGCATTTCTTCCCATTTCTCTTTGCAAAACTTCATAATCTCTGTCAGGTTGCATGGTGATCATGAGTGAACTCCATCCACAAATTCTTTATTGGATTGAAAATTGGACTCTGGCTTTATCCTTGGGGTGTTTGTCCTGCTGGAAGGCAAATCTTCTCCCAAGCATCAGGTTTTTGCTGACTGCATTGTTTTCCTACAGCATTTTTTGTGTGTTTTGCTTTATTTATACTACTCTCTCAAGCTCTCTCTCAAGCTTTTCAAGTCCTTCAGCAGAGAAGCATTTTCATAGCATGATGCTGCATGCTTCATGGTAAAGATGATGTTTTAATAACAATGACCAGTGTTTCCTTTGATTTCCTCTGAAAAGCTCAAATGTGTTCTCATCAGACAATAAGACCTTCTTCCAACAGCCTTCCCAGCCACTCGGATTCTGGTAAAGTGTAGGTGAAATTACGTTTTAGTTAACAGTGACTGTCTTTTGCCACTCTCTCATACAACTACAATTTGTAAAGAACCCATGCAACTATTGTCTGAATAGTCTCTTTAATCTCAGCCGGTGTCAGGAGTGCCAATGGTTTGGCAGAAGAACAAAGTGGAACTCACTGGCAGGAAATGGCCTGAAGCGTCCGAAGGCAGAGGTACAAAAGGGTTAATCCAAAGAGAAGTCAAGTCCAATCCGAGTCGAGGCAGGCAGCAAAGGTTCAGGGGCGAAAGGCAGTCCAAGGTCGGCAACAGGAGGTCCAGATAAAGGGGGTCAGGAAACAAAGCAAGGCACATGTACAGGGAGCTAGGAAATCACACCACAGGATGAGATAACTCAGCAACAAGCCAGAGCTCTGGCCAGGTTTTTATAGCCAGGGGGTGTAAGTCCGACCCCCTGTCACCGAGGCAACTAGGAGGCTTCTCTTCACGAGAGCCAATGGCAGGCGAGAGGTGGTATGGGTGTGTACGGGAACCTCCCCCAGCTAGGTCCACACCTGAGGACTAAACAGGTGCAGGCACACTATGCACGTTCCCCTGGGGATGAGCGCACAGCCTGCGTACTGCGCATGCGCACCTGCCACACGACCCGCGCATGCGCACCTGCAACCTGGGCGCCAGTGGTTCTGCCAGGCTGGAGGGAGACCCGTACCCTGCGCCGTGCCCGCTGACCCTGTGGGGAGGTGACACCCCTGGTTTCCTGACAGCCACTGAGGTTTGTAACTCCTGAGTATTAATAGGCCTTTAGCCCTTCAGTAATCTCCTTGCATATTCGCTCACTTTTGCTGAATTGCCTGTTTATGACAGTTTACAGTTGTGGCATACTCTCCGTTTATTTTTTTTTATATATTATAATCTTTATTGAAGTTTCAAAACATTACATTGAAGGATAGTTAACGAAGAAACAAAGAGCACTCTCATATAGGCACATAAGCAAACCATACACAGGCAATTAAATTGTTAGGGGCACAGAATCAGAACCACAATCTCAAGGCTACAATTCTCCCAAAGACTATAGTGTGGTTAGTCTAGATACATTCCCCCCCAAAAGTCCGAGTCCATTTGACCCCATGATAATAGACCCAAAGGATCAGCCATCGGTCCTTAGGCCCCATACCCAAACCAATCAATAGCAATACAAAGTACCCTTCGAGGCCACAGGCATGGTCGTCCACCCAAGGACTAAATGAAAAGCACCTAAGAATGGATGCAGCAAAGTGTAGGAAAGAAAATAAAAGTTGTGAAGTGAAGAACAAAAGGAAAGCGAAAAGAAAGTAGATACAGGGGGACCTGTGCGGCCCAGAGGTATCCCTCCTACGACCACTCAAGGGCGCCCGGAGGACCAGATCTCCATCACTCAAATTACCGTTGATATTGAAGGAGCTATCCTGAAAGAGAATCTAGGTGGACCAAATAGGGGAAAATTGTTTGTCATAGAGCTTTGCTGTCAGTTCCTCCATAAGCATTAACCGATTAAGCTTGGAAATTAATTTCTCAAATGAGGGTGTAGTGAACGACTTCCCATGTCCCATAATTTCATGGCTACTTAGGGAGTGCGAGATGGTATAGTGATGCTCTCCATTTCTTAATGTTTGATTTAGCTGTACTCCAAAGGATATTTAGGAAATGTTCCTATTTTTATATATCCCCTGACTTCTGCTTTTCAATCCATCTTTTTACAGAGCTGCTTGGAGTGTTATTTTGTCTTTACAGTTTAGGTTATGACTGTACTAACAATTCAGAAGTTTGGACTTTGCAAATGCACATGTATTTATATTACAACCATTTGAAATCCCTTGACTACACAAAGGTGATCGCCCTTAATTTGATTATGTGGCTTTGGAAAGAGGCTACACCAGTGATGATTTAAGTGTATCATGAGGCTTGTGTTTTTATGCAGTTATCTTTTTTTTAAATTATTAAAATAACTTTATAGATCGGTTTTTACTTTGACATTAAAGAGTATATTCTGTTGATTAGTGTAAAAAAAATAACAAATGAAATCCACTGCGATGCAAAGTTCTAGGTACATAAAACATGAAAACTTTGAGGGGGTGACTACTTATTAGGCACTATATCAATAAGGCTTTCGTACACTGTTTACTGGCTGTGTTTACTGCAGCAGAGACCTGACATCTAGTCTCAGTGAATTTGCCAGGTACAGCGGCCAGAAACCGGAGGAAGACTCGGACATATGAGGTATGCCCAATCTACTTAGATTAAGGTTTTTAGCACATACCAGGTACACTAAAGGTCTGCAGATGGTTATATCAAGTGTTATTAAATGTTCTGTGACAAAGAACATGGAAATGTAGGGCATTATTATTTTATAGGAACTGTAGGGTAAAAAGTTATTAATATTTTATGCTTTAGTTTTTTGAAAGTAATAGAATGAAACAAATGTTCCATAAAGATTTAAACCTGTAACACGAAATAAAGAAAACCTTTGTTTGGTTGTAGTACTGAGATATATTACTTTAGTCATAATGCATTTTGATTCAGCACTCCTAATTCAGCTTCCTGTATGTTGAGGAAAATGCTCTTAGCTGTTATGATGAGATATGTAACATTCATTGAACATATTGCACTTCAGACAAAATAAAACACACAAGCTACAAGCGACCTGATATTACTGATATATTTTTATATTGACTTGGTTTCTATTTTAAGATATACAATCTGTATTAATATAAAATAGTTTAATTCTCAGGCCAATTCTCATGTGCTACTGTCAAATATCTTTTGGAGACTGAGTTGATGAGAGGGGGCTTCTCTTGCACCTCTCATCCAACACCCCAGAAAGTGGTGACACAGAGTGAAAGGATGCAGAGTGGCATGAGTGCCGGTGTTACAGGCAGTACTGGATTTGTGTAGTTGTCGGGAGCTTGGACCAGATACCTGTACATTGTGGGGCAGGATCTATACACAGGAACAAAGTTACCGGAGCAGGTGACGGGAACGTAGCTGAGATGCATGTCGAGGTCCATAACAGATGGGGCAGCACAGTACCAAATCAAGAGACAGTCAGGGGCATAAGCCAAAGTCGGTAACAGCCAGGCATTGCGGTTACTGGAGGCAGTAAGCAGAATCCAATAGGCAGGCCGAGGTCACAGGTAAGCAAAAATCATCAGGCAGGTCAGAAGGCGTTGTAAACGCATAGGCAGAATTAGCAAGCCAGGTTGCAGATAATCGGGGACTACCTGAAGACCACTTGGCCATCTCTCTCTACAGTGCTTCAGTTTATACAGGCCATTTGATACCAACACCAGTGCCGAATATGCACAGAGCCACGTGCCGTAATATGCACCCACACATGTGCCACACACGTTTTCTGATGCTGAGGTGAACCTGACATTCCTTACAGCTATCCACTATATAATTAGATGGTTTCTGGTACCTTGCTACCCACCTAAAATAACCTGCCAGGTTATACTTTCTTGCTGGTCCCAAAGCCCTTCTCCATTCAAGCCATTTTTTCCATGCTATGGAATGATGAAAACAAGCCTGAAACTGCAGTATGCAGTTTAAAATAATGGGTATCTATCTGTGATATACACCAATATTTGTGGATATACCAGGGGGCAAAAAAGAATGGTTTGCATGGCCTGCACATTATCCCATATTAAAGAATAATACCATTATTTTTGGGATATGTGATGCACGAGACATATAAATACCTTCGGTTCGAAGAAGGTTCTACTGTGCTACATCTTGTACACATCATCTCATATGGCGTCCAGCCATCCTCGCTCTAGGTAGATGCGGGAATATGGGCAGCTCTACCTAGAGCGAGGACGGCTGGACATATGAGGTGATTTAATGCACTTTGAAGTCCAGCCATCCTTCCCCCATCTCTCCTAACTGAAACGCTGCACGAGCTCTGCCTGTGAAAGAATGTGCAGAAGCCTGAGCTTTGAAGCTGTGATCACAATTGCAATGCTTTCCAGGCTTGAATGCAAATATTAAAGAAACGCATATTTTTTTATTAATTATGCGTTGCTTTAATTTTTGCAAAAGGTGAACTTATCCTTTAACCGAAGACACATGAGTACCACAGTATTTTATATAATATAACTGTACTAGCCACACTGAGATATTTTTAGAACTTGAGCAGTTAACCATTTATTTTTAAAGATTGTTATTTCTTGGCCAAATTTTTTTAATTCAAGCCCATGTTTGGTTGATTTTCAGCTCCATTGGATCAACCGTGTTGTAAAGCTCTGTATGATTTTGAACCTGAGAATGATGGTGAACTTGGCTTCCGTGAAGGTGATGTCATCACCCTGACCAATCAAATTGATGAGAACTGGTATGAAGGAATGATCAATGGGCAATCAGGATTTTTTCCTCTCAACTATGTCGATGTTCTGGTTCCATTACCCCAGTAAGAATATGGCAATTCTATGATCAGCCGTCTTTGATACCAAATCTTCTTTTAACAAGGACCAAAACACTGGAGTGCTGATAACATCTCTTCCCTCATTAGAAGATGCTCCAACATATTGAAGAGCAGGGCTAACCTATTCTTTAATTATTTGGTGAATTAGCTTCAGAATATCATGTGTAAACCTAAGTCCGTCCATCTCTTTTATTATGAACTTTTTCATGAGATATTCACTACAATATCTGTTTCATAGAACACTAAGAGGTTTACTCAGTCATGAAGACTTTTTACGCATTCAGTAAAATTCAACAAAAAAGTTACTTCTATTCTGTATTAAAGTGAGTCAACTTCAAGCGTAGATCTATGTTTTACAAATATGTAAGGGAAAGGGTATGCTCTTTATTTAGTTATAACTTTTCAGTCTGCAAAAAAAAATGCATATCGATAAATGTAAGTTAACAGCAACCTTTATAAATTACATACATAAATTACATATGCACATATCCACATATACCGATATACAGTACATGCTATACATAGCATAAAGCAAAAAAATTATATATACAGTGTTATCCTCATTTAGATGTCAATCTATGTAACCTTTATAAACAATATTTTATTTTTTTTGGCTACAGTATGTATTTTAAAAACCTATTTTGCTTTTAACCTGCCACATCACACACAGGCTTTATCATTTCTAAATCTAAGTTAAATTCTTGCACTTTTTGTAGACCAACATTTGAGAGGGCTTGTCAATATAAACTGCATTATTTTCTATTTGCTTGTACAGCAATAAATATTCAGGAGAAATCCATGTAATTGTTAAAATATTTGTTACATCAGTGTATTTTCTAACACCAGTCTGCTTATTGAATTTAAAATACATACTTTCAGAATGCCTGTCTCATGTACTGATCAGTTTTTGTATGAGCACATTATTGGAAATGCTGTTAACCCTATACCAGGGGTCAGCAACCTGCGGCTCCGGAGCCGCATGTGGCTCTTTCATCCCTCTGCTGTGGCTCCCTGTCCGTCGGTGGAACTACCACCAGGGCCTCGGGGGCTGAGGCTGTGGGAGGGCCCAGTGAGGTCCGGTCCTGGGCACCCCCCTGGTGGAATATGCGGCACTGCAGGGTCTATGGTGTGCTCTGCAGGGTCACCCTCAGGTGGGCTCTGCGGGGTCTCAGGTAAGCCCCGAGTCCAGTGCGTTACGAAGCCCACATATACCGATATACAGTACATGCTATACATAGCATAAAGCAAAAAAATTATATATACAGTGTTATCCTCATTTAGATGTCAAAAGGGTTTTGTTTTTTTTTCTGTGGGAAACGTGTCCAAATTTATCTGGACTGCAGGAACCCCAAATATAGTTCATTACATTGTGAATTATTGGGTTAAATAAGGTTGTACATATTAGTTTTTAAAGCAGCAAGCTATTAAATACTTTAATCTGAATCCAATAGTTTTAGCTTACAGAAAATGTGAAAGTTCCAGGAAAATTGCACCTGTTATTAACAAGGTTATTTCTAGACTTTTGCAAGCCACTATAAATCACCAATGTATAAAAAGTATTCACCTTCCTTGGCATTTTTCCTATTTTCTTGCATTACTACCTGGAATTAAAATGGGTTTTTGGTTTTTTTTTATAAATTGATTTACACAACATGCCTACCACTTTGAAGATGCAAAATATTATTGTGATACAAGAAAACCCAGCAAACTTGATCATGCATCACCAATAATCCCCCCAAAGTCAATACTTTTGTAGAGCCACCTTTTGCAGCAATTGCAGCTGCAAGTCTCTTGGGGCACGTCTCTTTAAGCTTGGCATATTTAGCCACTGGGATTTTTGCCTGTTCTTCAAGTTGGATGGGTTTTGCTGGTGTACAGCAATCTTTAAGTCATGCCACAGATTCTCAATTGGATTGAGGTCTAGGCTTTGACTAGGCTATTCCATGACATTTAAATGTTTCCCCTTAAACCACACGAGTATTGCTTTAGCAGAACATTTAGGGTTATTGTCCTGCTGGAAGGTGAACCTCTGTCCCAGTGTCAAATATCTAGTTGACCGAAACAGGCTTCCCTCAAGAGTTTCCCTGTATTTAGCGCCATCCATCACTCCTTCAATTCTGACCACTTTGCCAGTCCCTGCCGATGAAAAACACCCAATTATGTAACTTCTGAAAGTAATTGGTTTCATTAGATCTTATGTAGGGGCTTCATAACAAAGGGGGTGAATACATATGCACGCACCATTTTTCTGGGGTTTTTTTAAGAGTTAATGAGTTAATAAGTTATTTTCTTGATTTTACTTCACCATTTTGGACTATTTTGTGAATGTCCCTTACATGTCACCCAAATAAAAATGCCAAGGGCAGTGAATACTTTTGCTAGCCACTGTAAAACTGATAACGTCTGGTTTGGTTTTGACCCTTTCCCTGCCACCACCGTAATGCATACGCTGGAACAAAACTGTTCCTGAAATGCCAGCTCATTATGCCTTACGGCGGTGGCATTTACAGTTCTGCTATAAGCTCACGGTCGCTTAAGCAACTATGAACTTATAGCAGAACTGTTCCCTGGACAGTCCCCTTTAAATGAATAGCTGTCATCAGCGGCTCACAAGCCGCTGATGACAGCTGTTAACAAAATTCTGGGCGCCTCCAGGCAGGGATCCGTGTCTCCATGGATCCCTGCTGCTCTCCCCCGCTTGTATGGGCTGAGGCACCTGGGTTCCGTACAGAGGCTTCTCCCCATTCAGAAACTCGTGATAGTAAAATATGATAGTAAAATATTTACTATCAAGAGTTTCTGAATGAATGGAAAGCCTCTGTATTTCAAAAGGGAAATGTCAGGGGTCTAGACACTCCCCGAAGCCCCACCCCCCAACAGTAAAAAATAAATAACAAATAAAAATTATTCAAAAAATAAATGTAAAAAAATAAAATTATTAAACAAAAAATGTGTAAAAATAAAAAATTTACTAATAAAAAAATGTTCAACTCCCCCCCCCCCCCACACACACACATAACATACACGTGCACCATATTGTGGTGTACGCCATGCGCTGCAGTGCGTTGTTAGAACGCATCACAGTTCATGATTCTAAAAATTTAAAAACATTATTTTAACTGGCAGCGCATGGCAAAGCTTTGTGACGCATTGCCATGCCTTGATACCTTGTGTTAAAATGATACAGGCGTATAATTAATTGTATCACAACACAAACACCAACGCAGCGCAAACACTATTTTTAACATAAGTCGCTTACACAAAGTTTTGCGTTCCTTCATTTTTTTACCTTTTCGCAAAAAAAATGTAAATTGCAAATATTTGTTATTTAGTAACTCAATACAGATGTATCTTTTAGATTTAGTCAGAAAATATTTTTTTGTGCACTGATACTGATTTTAGTGTGCTGTATCAATTGAATTGTGTATTTTTATTGGTTTAATATGAATGAGCAACATTTGCGCAATTATCGAAGGACCTACAAATTTAGTAGCACCACCTTTTCATCCTACCCGGCCTGTGCTTTCAGAAAATATATGGTTTGGGTTTTTTTTTTACAAGCGCTAGCAACGCAGAAATTAGAAATCAAATCAATGGGAAAAATTGCAAAAATGGTGTGGCCAGCTGTGTTGCGATATATCTTATTGAACTTTTTCAGACACACAGATTTGCAATGGAGACGTAGGTTTTGTTTATTGACAGAGAGCTGATTTTACACAATGGAAGGTGCCTGCTAAACAGACCAAACTGGTCTTTTCACAATGGTGTGGCTGTCCTGTATTGTTTCCCCTTTATTCGTATCACAATGTGATGGTGATATGGGTCAGTCTTGAGTAAACAGTCACACCTAGGCTGGTCAAGATTTGATTTTATAATGGGGAAACAATACAGGACAGCCACACCATTGTGAAAAGACCAGTTTGGTCTGTTTAGCAGGCACCTTCCATTTTGTAAAATCAGCTCTCTGTCAATAAACAAAACCTACATCTCTATTGCAAATCTGTGTGTCTGAAAATGTCCAATAAGATATGTTGCAACACATTTCGCCCTGGACTATTTCAGATACCACACAGAAAAAATTAGTGTACCCTAACCACTAATGACACTCATACCAAACATTAATTCACAATGTATACAGCAACCCCCCCCCCCAAGTTCCTCTACTAAAGAGGTGTTTCAGTCTTTTGGTAAAGTTCATGAGAGAAGGTCCAGTCTTGTAGGCTTATTCTCCTCAGTGATCGTGGTCTTCCTCTTCTCTTCATCCTGAAGCCACTTTCTCCATGGATCAAATCGGAGACAGCCTATGGAGTGGGAAACAGAGTGGGTTAACTGTTCCTTCCAACAACACAAAAACAGTAGACCCTGGCCCTTCCGCTACCATCTCTCCTTTAACTGGTTTCTTGCCTCTCTCTCTCTGACTAATACTTTGCCACCTGTTTGTACCCATTTGTGGTCCTCCCAAAGAACATCAATAGCTAGGAGAGGAAATATACTGATATTTCCCAGTGTCACATTACAATTTATTTTGGAAGGTTTGACGTTATAGAGCCTCACTTTCCACTCTGACTGAGAAGTGTCAACTAACCAGTCGGAGTCCCAATCGCCATCCTGAAGCTCATCTGCCAATGCAAATATAACTTCAAACAGTCCTGCCAGATCTCCTCCTATCCCCAGCTAGGCCTCAGCTTCAGACGTATCAGACATTGTTTCTATATCATGGGAAGCAGTGATCTGGTAAGTATTAGGACCCGTTCTTTTGGAAACATCATGTAAATACTGTATTCTGCACTCCAGCTGTGGAACCTGTGCTCCAGCCCCCACTATCCTCTCATATGGTGTGCATTTGGCTACAGGTCTAGAATTCAACAACAGAATTGCCTGTATAAGAACACGATCCCACCCCCTCAGTGTATGTGTGGGTGTAAGCTTGCGTATCTGGTCCTTCAATAGCCCGTTGTATCTTTCAATTAAACCAGCCGCCTGTGGATGGTAAGGGACGTGGCACAACCAGTACACTCCAGAATCTTTG
Source organism: Nanorana parkeri (assembly GCF_000935625.1). NCBI lineage: Eukaryota > Metazoa > Chordata > Amphibia > Anura > Dicroglossidae > Nanorana > Nanorana parkeri. The sequence continues at coordinate 32,736 of NW_017309227.1, read as the reverse complement.
GCCCACTGTTGTACTGTAGATCCGGTGAAGTGCGATCCATTATCGCTATGAGCTTCACTTGGGCGACCATAGGAAACGATAATCTTCTGGAGCAATTGGAGCGTTGCAGCTTGATCTGCACGGATGGACAATCAAAAGTCCTGAATAGGTGTCTACTGCAGTGCAACAATATCTCAGTCCATTGTTTCCCGGGGCAGGGAACCGATGAAGTCATTCTGCCAAATCCCTGCAGGCCTTTCGCCACTCTTAATGGTCCCGGTAGAATACTTCTGTAATGGCCATTGTCGCACTTCTCCACACACTGTACAGTTTACTATCACAGTCTTTATCATATCCATGGTTACGGGCAATCCTCTCTGCTGCGCCCATTCATATGCAGCTTTCTGCCCCAAATGTCCCGATTGCTTGTGGGCCCAGTTGGCCAAGTTCATCAAGACTGGATCAATTGGCACAACTGCAGTCACTTTGGAGATCTCATCTGCCACTCTATTGTAGTTCTCGAAGTCTGGAACTAGGGGCATATGTGCATCCACATGCCCCACTTTTATTGTACGTGAGTGGGCTTCTTTCCTGATATAGTCCCAGACTTCCTTGCCTCCCCACACTGCCTTTCCATGAATTAACCAGTCATCCAAGTTGTCATTCCTTTAACTGCTTGAAGACCAGGTGTTTAGACCCCCTTCCTGGCCAGGCCATTTTTCAGTATTCAGGGCTAAAAGTCGGGGTCACGTCGGGTAAATAGACACCAAACATGTTAATCTTTAAAATTGCGCGCACCCGCGAAATCGCAGAAAACTACCATACCCAAAATTGGACACTTTAAAAGCTTTTACCGCTCATCATTTTAGTGTTATCAGTGATTGATGGCCCTAGAATTATTGCTCTCCGACATTCGCAGCGATATGTAACATGTGCAGCGTAATGGGCGCAATTGTCTTTTTTGCACGTATGCGCCCCCGACGCATGTTTGCATGCGTGTATGTATGGGTGGGGACTTTAAAAAAAATATGATTTTTTTATGTGTAACTTAAAATTTTTGGGGGGGGGACTTTATTGCTATCACATACGGGGGCTAATAAAACCCCCCTATGTGATAGCAAAATATGTGACAGGTCCTCTTTATGGAGACATCAGGGGTCTCCAATCCCCTAATGTCACCTAGGGCCCCCAAGAGAAGCTGATGAAGCACAGATCTGCTCCATCAGCTTCTTTCCAGCTTACACAAGAATGCGGAAGTGATGTAATATACAACACTTCCGCATTCTTGCAGAGGAGAGGGGACCGGAGGGAGCTCGTGTAACGATCTCCCTCTGATCCCCTGTGACACTGTCGCCATGCTGATCCCGGGCTCGCACCGGGCACAGCGGAGCCCGGGATCAGCGGGACAACGGCAGGGGGGGACTGCGGAGGGGGGGGTCACCTATCGTTACCCCATACAAACGGATCGCTTGTATGTTAACAGGCATCGCTGCCTGTTTTTAAATATCGGGCATTTCCCGCTCGCGTGCACGAGGGGGCGTGTCTGAGCGGACGTCTAAAGACGCCCGCTCAGATCTAGAGAGCGGCCGGACGTTTTTTTACTACGGCCGGCCCGGAGGTAGTTAAAGACTGCCCAGCTGTCAGTGTAGATTGTGAGATGGGAACAGGAATCCTCCTGTAGCGTCATTACTATAGCTTTCAATTCTGCATACTGGCTGGATCCTCCAATTCCAGTCTCTTGTAGGACTGTGTCGGTACTTGGATTATAGGATGCTGCTGTCCACTGTCGCCCAGAGGAAGTGACTATGACAGAACCGTCAGTGAACCATGCTGACTCTTTATCTTCTTCTGACAGAGACTCAAAAGGCGGAGTCTCGTGAATGGGAGATTGCTGCAGCACAGGAATTTATTTTTCCGGTCCGGGTGCTAGTGAATGTGACAAGCCCTGCCAGTTGCTTTGAAATGTCTCTGACATCTCCTGTTGCAATACCCCCCTCTCCTGAAGGTACCACTTCCATTTCATCAAAGTCTGGTTCTGAGCTACAGTTACCCTAGTGGTCAGTCCATCCTGCTATGGGCAATGCAGTATGGATGATGACTGGCTCCTTTTCTGTAATGGTTTCTACATGTTGGAGTGCTGTGCAGGCTCCAAACAGGTACTTTTCCAAGGGACTATAGTTCCTCTGTGCCCCTGTCAGCTGTTTGGACCAAAATCCAATGGGTACAGCCCGTTGTCCTTTCTTCTAATTTGGCTGCCACACAAGATATGGTACCGTCCTGCTCCACTACATCCTGCTGAAATGGTACGCCTGGTCTCAAGGGTCCCAGTCCCTGATGCTGTAAGATGGCTTCTTTAGCAGCAAGGAATGCGGTCTGCTGCTCTGAACCCCATGAAACTCAGTCTTTTTCCTTGTCACATTGTATATGGGCCTCAATATCAATCCCAGATGTGGGATGAACGATCTCCAGAATCGCACGACTCCAATTAACTTCTGGGCTTCCTTTTTGGTAGTAGGAGGCGACAATCCCTGAATAGTTTGCACAACTGTTTCTGGAATTTTTCTCTGTGGCCCAGTCCACATAATTCCCAAGAATTTCACCTCTGTAGCAGGTCCCTGAACTTTGTCTCTATTTATAGCCCATCCTCTGTTCTCCAGGTGCTGTGCTTCAGTTACATCCTCTTTAGTTCCAGAGATCATGATGTCATTGATGTAATTGAAACATAGCGACTTTCAAATTCAGGGTGCTCAAATCTCGAGCAATCAGTCCATGGCAAATCGTTGGTGAATGAAGGTATCCTTCAGGACGGTGAAAGTGTACTGGCGGCCGTCCCACACAAAGGCAAACTGGTCTTGACACTCCGGGTCTATTGGGATTGAAAGCATTAGCCAAATCTATCACAGCATGATATTCTCCTGCCTCTATTTTCTCTGTGATGGTGTAACGTCCTTGCCTGCCGCGAGCCGTCTGCGTTCCAACGTGGAACGCATCGGCCGCGTCACGCAGGCCGCTTCCCTCTCAGAGGGGGAGGTTCCCTGCTCTCCACCGTGGTTCGCGGAAGTGACGTCACGGCCGGTATCACTTCCGCGTTCGCGGATTATAAATAGCTCTTGTGAACGCTATGGAAGCGTTCCACTATTGAGCTTTATGCCCTACAGATGCCAGGAGCCTCAAGGACCCCTATCACTGCTGGATCTCTTGTTTCCTCAATCCTGCCTGCTGCCAACTGCAAGTATTGTACTGGAGGGGGATTGGCACTTATCTTGCTGGACTGTTTGTCACTCTAACCTCTCTGGCACAGGGTCCACTGCTAGATGCTCCAACATTGGCTTCATCATTTATTCCTGTTACCATTTGAGCCCCAGCTCTACCCTGCATTAGACCTGTTATCTAGTTCCTTGTATCTACCTTTGTGTATCCTGACCCAGGGAGTTATGAACTGAGATACCACTACCTGGTCCATACCTATACTCCTCATTTGTGGCAGATGATGCAAGAACCCCTCACTCTCCGTTAAGATTGAGAGAGACGCCTGGGGTTCGAGCCTGATTGCCATACCTAACCCTAGCCTCTATTCCGCAGCTGTGATCCATTCACCTGTCCCAGAACCCAGGCGCATTACAGATGGAGATCATATCAGGTACAGCTGATTTCAATAGAGGTGCCACTCTGTTTAGACCTCTGTAATCCACAGTCATTGGATAAGTCCCATCGAGTTTCTTTACTGGAAACACCGGAGCTGAGAAAGGCCTTACAGCAGGTCTAAGGACCCCTACTCTCAACAGTTCTTGAATAGTCTCCCCAATTTCTTTGTGGCCTCCTGGCAGCCTTTACTGCTTATGACAGATTGGCTTCTCTGGTGGAGGAATGTAGACGGGTCCATTTTGCATGACATGTAAGAAAACAAAAGATGGTCGCAAGCAACGTTCTGTGCGCTGACAGGAGGGAGTTAATTCAGACCATAAATGGAAAAAAATGTATATAGCTTTATTTTATGCATAGAAAAAATTGCACCAACTCCAGAAGAAAACAAACCACTCTTAAAATCAACAACGTTGTCTTACATGTACAACCACATTCATACCTAGTGGGTTAACCCTGTCTTCACCATCCAACATTTATACTGTGTCACCATGAAACAAGTTGCCCCTCAATTATATGGAGGCTTAATTCCCATTGATGTGTTCCCTTCATTGATTTGAAGGCAATCTCTGCAGAGAAAACTGATAGATGGGGTTAAAGACGGCCTCTCCTCGTATTATAAACCCAGTTCATCAGGAGATAGCCATATCTCGGTTTTCTGTCAGATAGTAATATCTCAGCTTGCAGTTATTTATGGATTGTCGATGTGAATTTTAAAGGGGACCTAGTGGGTCATTTGTTTATTTTTATTTTGCATTTATCGACATTAAACCTCATCTGTCATATTATTGCCCACTCCCCTATTTTATCCAGGTCATCTTGTAATGTTATATTGTCACGATCCATTTCTAATACCCTCCCTATTTTTGTATCGTCTGCAAAGACAGAAACATGGCTATTTACTCCCTCCCCGATATCATTAATGAATAGGTTGAACAGTATGGGACCCAGCACAGATCCTTGAGGCAGACCGCTCATGACACTAGCCCAGTCTGAAAAGGTGCCATTTACAGATACTCTCTGGACACGTTCCCGTAGCCAGTTCTCTATCCTCGTACATACCACCTCATCTATGCCCTCAGCTTGTGAAGTAAGCGCTTGTGTGGTACCGTATCAAATGCCTTTGAGAAATCCAGATATACCACATCTACCGGCTTCCCTCCATCCATATCTCTACTTACCCCCTTATAAACATTTGCAAGTTAGTCAGGCAGGAGCGGTCTTTCCTGAACCCATGCTGGTTGTCATTAACTATGCCGTTATCCTTAACAAATTTTACCAAATAGTCCTTAATCATAACTTCTAACAGTTTACAAACTACCGATGTTAGACTGACCGGCCTATAGTTCCCTGGTTGGCATCTAGCCCCCTTTTTGAATATTAGAACTACCGTAGCCCTCCGCCAATCACATGGTACTCTACCAGTCACTAAGGGTTCCTTAAAAATTAGGAATAATGGTCTTGTTATAACCTGGCTTACTTCCCTAAGTACCTTGGGGTGCAGGTTATCTGCTCCCACTGCTTTATTTGCATTGAGCATTTTAAGTCTTTGTTGTATCCCGCTTTCCGTCAACCACTGTGGTATATTATCGGTTGAACTATGTGTTTTATCACGTACGTCAAACCCGTTTCCCTCCTGAGTGTATACTGAGGAGAAAAAGGTGTTCAGCGCCTCGGCCCTCTCCTTGTCATTTGTGAGCAACTTCCCTTTTTCGTCCTTTATTAGGCCTATCTGCTCCTTTCTTACCTTTTTACTGTTAAAAAAAAAAAAAAAAATTCTACCAATATATTAACTAACTGTGGCGATATGCTTTTTGCATTCTATTTTAGCTTCCCGGATTAATAGTTTACATTTTTTGTTACATTCCTTGTAGTTAAGGAACGCCAATGCCGTCCCTTACATCTTATATTTTATAAATGCCATTCTCTTTGCCTTAACATTTAGTTTTACAGTTTTATTTAACCATATAGGTTTATTCTTTGATCTTTTGTTTCTGTTACCCAATGGTATACACTTTGAAATAGCAATATGTAATGTGTTCCTGAAACAGTCCCACATTTGGTCTGAGTTTAGGTTGTGAAATTAGTTTTCCCATTTTATTTCCCCCACTAACTTATCGAAGTTGGCCCTTCTGAAATTTAGGCTTTTTGTCCGTCCCTCCCTCTTTCCTTTCCTGTATTTAGTATTGAAAGTAATCGCATTGTGATCACTATTACCCAGTGTCTCCCCAATTGTAATATTCTCAATTAACTCCCCATTATTAGTAATTATTAAATCTATGGCATTTTTCCTAGTTGGAACCTCCACCATCTGTTCCAGGAAATTGTCTCGCAACAAGTTCAGAAATCGGCCTGCCTTTGTCGATCCTGAGGTACCATTAGCCCAATTGATGTCCGGGTAATTGAAGTCGCCCATCACGACTACATTGCCCTCCCTCCCAGCTATTTCTATTTGGGAGTGTAGATTTGCTTCCCCCTCCTCCCCTATATTCGGAGGTTTATAGCAAATACCCACAATAAGTTTACGACTAGTGTCCGCCATATCGAGCTCCAGCCATAAAGTCTCCACGTCTTCTCCACTGTTTGACGTGATATCGTCCCTTATATGCATATTTAGATGCAAACCCCCCCCCTTCTGCCACATCTGTCCCTCCTGAACAGGTTATACCCCTCTATATCAGTAGCCCAATCATGTGTGCCATCTAGCCAGGTTTCCGATATACCCACTATTTCGAAGTCCTCTTCGAGTATCATACTTTCAAGCTCTTCTAATTTATTTGCTAGACTTCTAGCGTTGGTGTACATACATTTAATTCCTGTCTTGATAAGGGACAAAAGTTTACATCCTTCTTGTTCCCCACTAGTTTTATTGTTTGGCCTTGACGTAGGTTGTTCGTTTCTAATTTTATTCACTTCTGACAACGTATTTGCTACATTGACTGTTTCTACTATTTTAACCTCGGTGATTATTGTAACTGTGCTAGTTCTCTAGGAAACCAAATCCCTCCTTCTGACACCAGCTCCGGAGCCACTTGTTAAGCTCCCTCAACTCGCGCTGTCTGTCCGGAGTGGTTCGTGGCACCGGTAGTATCTCTGAAAATACTACCGTGGAGGTCCTTTCCTTCATCCTACCACCTCATTCTCTGAACTCACTTTTTAGGACACTCCAATTTCCTCCTTTTTTTTGTCATTGGTACCGATGTGCACCATGACAACTGGGTCGTGCCCAACCCCATCTAGTAATCTGTCAATTCGCTCCCCAACGTGTCGAACAAGGGCCCCCGGTAGGCAGCACACTGTTCGGCGCTCACGGTTCCGATGACTGATTACCCTGTCAGTCCACCTGAGGATGATGGAATCTCCCACCACCAGGATCTGCCTCTCCTGACCCTCCATCCGGCTCCCATCCTCGCCGGAGCAGTCACTCCCCCTGCGGATAGAGGATGCGTCCTGCTCCAGCAGTGTCCCCCCTGAATTGGTATCCCCAACATCATTCAACTTGGCATATTTATTGGGGTGAACCAGATCAGGGCTGACCTCTCTCGCACTCTTCCCTCTCCCCCACCTTCTAACAGTAACCCAGCTCCCCACCTCGGGATCCTGCTCCTCCGACCCCCCCTCCTCATCCAGACCACCCTCCACCACAGCCTGGTGCGTTATGTCCAGACTCCTTTCCATGACTGTTATGCTCCCCCTCGAACGCCTGTTCAAGGAACGCATACATAGCGCACGACATGCACCTGGTTGCATACCCACTCATGGAAGACATTTTATTACACCCTTCTTATGTATTTATTTTTATGTAAATCGAGACTACTTATTTGTGTATTTAGTTATCTAAGGTTTAGTGGTTCACAAGTGGCACGTTCAATAACCTGTTTGTTAAACTAAATTTAATTTATACCACCACCCTGGAATAAGTTATACTATCTCCCAGTGGTTAGCTTACACAATGCCCTGCGCTTAAATTATATTAAATGAAATTTAATTAAATTGCACTAGCGCCTAGGGGTTGGATTTATTTATTTTTTATTTATTTTTTTCTTTTTTTTCACTGTAATAGTACTGTAATACTTTATAAATACTAACAGTTTAATATAACACTAACAGTTCAGTATATGCAGTATATGCAACTAAAATAGCCCCCCCCTTTTTTTGTATTATATGTTAATCACTCACTTCCCTCTATGTAACACTACTACCTTACCTTCTAACGCTCTTACCCACCCCCCCTCCTTAGAACAATATGTTATGGAAATTCGCTTGGTTAAACGCACAAATCCATGCGGCACTAAAGTGCGGCAAAGTATGCCGCCAAACACAAAGGATTTCACCCCGTGCTTAAAAGCACAGTTGTATTACGCTCTTTTGTGCAAGCACTGGAAGTACCCCTGTAGAGTCAGGACACAGTGATGCTTTCATGCTGCTCGTTCCGTTCTTAGAGCACCAGCACAGGTATTTGTTTCTTTTTATAGCTGTCCAACAGGAAGTGATGTTAGACAGGAAGTGATGTCTCAAACAGCAAACCAGGAAGGGATTTCAAACAGGAAGTGATGTCAACAACCAGCAAACCAGGAAGAGATGTCAACAACCAACATCACTTCCTCAATACATCAACATATAACACAATCTCCCATTAGCACTGGAGCGAACCTTATCCAGCACGGCTCAGTGAGCAATGCCCAATAACGTTGCTGTTTCTCATGCATGCTTATCTGCAGGGACAATGCCATACCATTTCCAACACATTGATCAGACGCGTCAGAAATACGAACGCACGTTCCTTTCATAAAGGCAGATATGTATCTTAAATAATACTATGTCCTCAAAGCAAGTTGTATACACGCCACGCCAATAAATCCGCCCACCACGCAAGGGCCCTAGCCTGGCGTCCACGCACTCGCTAAGAAAACACTGCTCCGCCATGCATAAGATAGACATGATGACAATATTACAATATACTAAAACACATCCTAGTAAAATTTCCACAACAGTCCCTCCTCTTTGTCATATGCTCCCCAGTGTCCCTCGATGAATCTCGATCTTCTTCTTTGAAAAAACAGTCCCTCTTGTATACGAAAAGTCCTGAATCCATAAATCAAAACAGACGATGGAAAAGACTATGCATCTGGTCCATGGGTTGGTCTTCGGGGCATCTCGTCTCACCAGAGAAAATGTCGTTGTCTGTTTGGGCTTCGGTAACTCGGTCAATTAGACATCAGGAACATCTCACTCCGGCGTATAGAAGGAAACAAAAACACCATAAGTACATGTACTCCTATTTCCTTTAGCCCGGACCCAATGGAAAATCAGAGATCCCCAAGACCCCCCAAAGCTTTAAAAAGATTCCAACCCTCACTAGCTATAGCTCTGCCCTGCTCCTGTCAGTATGGGCCTGAACCTTGTCACTAGTATCTGCTATCCAGGTACAACCAGCCCCCCCTATAAATTCACAGAAACCCCCCTTGGACGCTCTACTTTTTTTTCCATTTAAAATTTTTCGTTTTATTAAGCAAATCAAACAAAGAAATGACATACAATGTGATCGAACATATCACATAAAACATATCACGTTACATCTTCAAGTGGGCAACCTCTTAACTGTGAGGCCGCTTGGTTAAGCCATTAAACATTGCAGGAAGGTTCTCACAGTTGGCAAATCCAGCGTATTGGACGCTCTACTGTCATTGTTCCTCTGTGATCTCCCTCACTGCCTCAACGTTTAATCGAACATCTCATCCACTATGGACGAGAAATTGTTCAATCGCTTCATAAGTCCAACTCCCCATCCTGTCCAAGCAGGAAACCATTCCCAGGCCTTATCAGAGCCGGAAAACTCCCTTCCAGCTCTCCTTGCCCTTCCTACCCTCCTCTGCACCATCAGTTCCTCCTGATCGGCTGCAACGTAAGATGAAAGGACAAGCTTCACCAGGACACATGAACCTCTCGACTTAGGGGGAATTACGGCTAAACCGCATAGGGAATTGTATGGACCCGTCAACACCGCACATGAACTTCTCTGATGGTTACGGGCCTCCAGTAGTAACGGAATAGACTGGGGGATCGCTCCCTCAGTCATAACATCACACCCTTCTTTCCAGCAGATATAATCTGATCTATGGGTGTCATTAAAGAGATCAGGGGTTTCATTAGTAAGGTTGACCGTTGTACCTCCCTCACAAATCCTTCCTACCCTCCTCTGCACCATCAGTTCCTCCTGATCGGCTGCAACGTAAGATGAAAGGACAAGCTTCACCAGGACACATGAACCTCTCGACTTAGGGGGAATTACGGCTAAACCGCATAGGGAATTGTATGGACCCGTCAACACCGCACATGAACTTCTCTGATGGTTACGGGCCTCCAGTAGTAACGGAATAGACTGGGGGATCGCTCCCTCAGTCATAACATCACACCCTTCTTTCCAGCAGATATAATCTGATCTATGGGTGTCATTAAAGAGATCAGGGGTTTCATTAGTAAGGTTGACCGTTGTACCTCCCTCACAAATGGAGGATCCCACAAACCTATCCCCTTTACAGGAAACTGATACTATAACACATCTGCGGGCCGCCTAACTGCCCGGATACTCATACAGGATTAGCAAGCGAGGCGCCAGAGCTAATATTAAACCTATAGCTGATATTACCCTCTAGGAATGTATCTTTGAGTTCCATCAACAAATGTCCCCTTTTGGCCCTTGCTAGTTTGAGGTGCACTTCCCTCGCTAAAATAAACAAATAAACGACAATGATACTCTTCATTCTTTGATGTAGTTGAGCAACTTCTTGCAGTGACCGGCTGTCAGGGGATCCCAGCGCAGGTGACCCCACACCTGCACAGGTACCCTTACAGGCAGACCAAACACCTGTGACCACACGGACCAGGTAAGTATGGTATATATAAATATTTTAATAAACCTAGCAAGCTAACTAAAACAATCCACAACATGCATAAACCAAAAATGTAACAACACAGGAAACAGGGTAACACAGGAAACAGGGTACTAAAATAGCATGCAAATATCAGGGTCTCAGTGTTCAGGCCAGAGGACTCAGACAACAGGGGAAAGCAACAAAATCCTGAGCCAAGGTCCAGACTGCAGGGAGGGTTTAAATACTCTCCCAGGAGTATTACCTAATGGGCTGATTCCTGGCAGCTGGGAGACACCCACAGGTGAGCACTGGAGCTGCAGGAACCAGCACCACCCAGTGGTGGTCTGGCACCTAGCAGCCCCTGGCTGCCTGGAGAATCCTGCAGGTGAGCCCAGGAACTGCAGGGCTCAGCTCCAGCGCCACCTGGAGGCGCTCTGGATCCTAACACCGGCGTTGACCCAGTTGTCTCGTCCCTCAAACTTCAGAGAGGTTGGCCTCGTCAGTGGCACCTGGAATGGCCCAAGATATCTCGGGTCTAGTCCCGTCCTTGGATGTTTCCAAGGAAGGTCGCACGACTTTAAACTTACGGACATGTTCGAAAACCTGCCGAGCATCGTACGATGTTCGGCGGGTTTGTGGCATGTCCGTACGATAAAAGCCGTACGGGCCGGTGTGCGCAAGCGCACACTGCCCGTTCGCCATTGCGGTCATCGGAAGCCCGCCCCTCAGGGGGCGTGGCTTCCGATCATCGCAAGTACGATCTGCCTATGCAAGATAGGCAGATCGTACGTTTTTTTAAGTACCTTACAACCATCGCAAGACAAAAGTCTTAGTGGGTTCACCTGACTTTCCACCCAGGCATTGAAATGCTAATTTTTCCCAGTCTCAAGCCAATGTTAGATTCATTTTACCAAAGAAGCAGGATTTAACATTACAAAAAGGTCCCCAATACAGGTTTCTAGGGAAAGAAAAGTTACGTTAATTCCGGTCTTCCATTTTTTCCCTGCAAAATACAAACAGTACAATGGTTTAGAAAGATCTCAACAACATCTCTTCATCCCCCCTTCTCTGGTACACAAAATTTGAGACTCTGATCTGTTCCCAGAACCGATCTCGTTCTTTCCTAAGCTTACTATTTTCCCATTTCAACAATACATATCGGACTTTAAAATCTGTTCCTTGAGTCCAAGACCCTGGCTGTCCCTGGCTTCTATGCCTTTGCAAAGAACCATGTCTGGGACCATTACCCCACCTTGCTGAATAAACCACTTTACTTCTAGGTGTGGTTCTGGGAGACTTAGAATATCTGTGTATGTTGCCATTAGTTATTGGGTACCTCGCAATGTGCCCAATTCTTTGGCATGCGAAACAAAGCTTAGCTTGCCTCCCTGCACGCAACCTCTGAGCACATGCCGACCTACCCTGCTGCGGACTCACCACAGACTCATCTGAGGTAACCTCTGCCACTGCATTAATACTTCCAACCACAGTTACATGGTCCATCCCTGAGTCAGTTTCAGAATCTGACCCAGAGTTCCCAGAAACATCAACTGCAGTCATAATCGCACTATGACTCTCTAACGGTTGTTTCAATTACTCTATCTGGGCCAGACACTGAGAATGCTCGGCCTTTGCACTCCCGTAGAGACCAGACAATTCCCTTACCGAAGCCTGTGCTTCCATTACGCTTTCAGACAACCGTTCATTTTCCTTGCGCAGCTCAGTCACAGTACTAGCTTCACCAGCGTGCTGGACAAGAGTTCTCAATTTTCCAATTTCCAGTTTTAAATCTTCCACCTGTCCTTCCAAACTCAGCTTCAGCCTACAAGACTCCTGATATTTATCTGCTATCCAACCAGCAGCAAAAATAAGAGCATACTTTGCTTTTCGCTTGCGCCACGTTCTGGAACCGACCATGTGTGCTACACAATTCTGAGCTTGCAGCCATGGGTCAGAAGATCCCTGCATGGCTTGAACAATGGCCGCCGTCCTTTCCACTTTCGTTACCTCTTTAAAAATGCCTTCCATGATACAGGAATTGTAACACTGCAATCGCATTAATGCTATCAAACTCTATGGCTTGTTGTCCCAATACTTTTGGCACACAAAGCCTGCCTTTTACACTGCAGTACCTGTAATAACCACCATTAACTATGCCAAACAATTCCACAATTCAGTATAACAGCCACAGACACTCAAGCATTAAGCAAAATCAGTAACTCTAGGACAATTTCACTCCTAAACTGCCCCTAATGTTCACACAATGATGAGATACAAAAAGACATGCACAAAAACATTTGATGCAAAAACAAACAAATCGCTTTCCATAGACACCAAACTCAGCTGAAAGTGAACCAGCCTAAAACTGAATTCCTTGTTAAAAACCTGCAGCACCAAACCAAATACAACAAAAAACGAAATACACCAATAACTGAGCTTTAGAGCGTGGACGACAAAAACTGCATCAAACTGACTTCCTGCCCAAAAACAGATTACTGCTCAGCATAAAACACTTTTACCGCAAAAACTTAACACTGAGCACATCTCAAACAGCAAACCAGGAATTGATTCTCAAACAGCAAACCAGGAAGTGATTTCAAACAGGAAGTGATGTCAACAACCAGCAAACCAGGAAGTGATGTCAACAACCAACATCACTTTCTCAATACATCAACATATAACACAATCTCCCATTAGCACTGGAGCGAACCTTATCCAGCACGGCTCAGTGAGCAATGCTCACGTTGCTATGTTTCTCATGCATGCTTATCTGCAGGGACAATGCCATACCATTTCCAGCGCGCTGATCAGACGCATCAGAAATACGAACGCACATTCCTTTCATAAAGGCAGATATGTATCTTAAATAATACTATGTCCTCAAAGCAAGTTGTATACACGCCACGCCAATAAATCCGCGCAGGGGCCCTAGCCTGGCGTCCACACACTCGCTAAGAAAACACTGCTCCCCCACGCATAAGAGATCTACTCCAATGGTTTACATTCAGTGCCGAATAAACCGGGTCATGCGCCAATCGAGCATGACACAGAAATCCAGACACTGAGAGACATGATGACAATATTACAATATACTAAAACACATCCTAGTAAAATGTCCACAACAAATACAAATCCTATAAACACCCTAGAGCCCCCTCTCCCCAATTTCTTTCATACGACCTGCTCCTGATGCAAGTCACGTCTTGTTCCTTCCTTCAGCCTCCGTCCACTCTTGCCGACCTGTTCCTCTGTCAGTCCGTCCCTGCTCCATCTGGCTTCCCGACCTTCGGTCCCCACAGTTTGTTCACTCCGCTCAGCTCCCGCACGTCCGTCCACCTCTCCTCTGGTGCTGCCATCCACCCCCGATGCCGTCACCTCTCGGTCAGATCCCGCCGCCGATCAGCTCCCGCCACTGGCCCCCTCTCGGCTCGGTCCTCCGCTCCTGCAACCCCGCGTGCGAGTGCTCACTCACGCAATACACTTTCGGGTCAACAGACTCTCGCGATCCACCGTGACCAAGACCGTCTACGAACTCCACAGTTGATGTTGATTTTGATACATAAACAAGACATACATACAGGCTGCTATTAACGTTCACATGCACCCACTACACTTTCTTTCTAGTACATGTAATGATTTCTAGGAGGGGAAACACTAAAATATGTACATAGCTCAGGCTGCAGGCTCCACAAATTCTGTGATGAACAGTACTTCTTGGCCTACGAAAATGGCTTCTCGTTGCAGTCTCTGCTAAATCCTTTGTCTTAGAGTGATGTCCTGGTCTTAAAGCAAATTCCCCTTTTGTGAAAGTCCCCTCGTAAAACCTTCATCTTGTGAAGTGCCCGCCAACCGTTCAGCTACTCGCTTTTTATTGAGAGAAAACTGGAAGCGCCGCCCCTTTCACTTTTAGGAAAATGAAATACCAGGGCTTGGCAGCGAAAGGGTTCAGGAATATACCAAAAGGAAAGGTATTACATTCTATTATGGGACTGTAGAACTGATTGCTAAAGGGCATATTTATAAAACCGTGAATGTAACAATGTGGCATTGACCAAACATTCACTGCATTCTGTTATTAAAGCACTGATTGGTAAAGGTCATATGCATATACACTATATTGCCAAAATGATTGGGACGGCTGCCTTTATACGCACATGAACTTTAATGGCATCCAAGTCTTAGTTCATAGGGTTCAATATTGAGTTGGCCCACCCTTTGCAGCTAGAACAGCTTCAACTTTTCGGAGAAGGCTGTCCACAAGGTTTAGGAGTGTGTCTATGGGAATGTTTGACCATTCTTCGAGAAGCACATTTGTGAGGTCAGGTACTGATGTTGGTCGAGAAGGCCTAGCTCGCAGTCTCCACTCTAATTCATCCCATAGGTGTTGTATCGGGTTGAGGTCAGGACTCTGTGCAGGCCAGTCAAGTTCCTCCACCCCAAACTCGCTCATCCATATCTTTATGTTCCTTGATTTGTGCACTGGTGCTCAGTCATGTTGGAACAGGAAGGGGCCATCCCCAAACTGGTCCCACAAAGTTGGGAGCATGAAATTGTCCAAAATGTCTTGGTATGCTGATGCCTTAAGAGTTCCCTTCACTGGAACTAAGGTGCCAAGCCCAACCCCTGAAAAACAACCCCACACCCCCTTCCACCAAACTTCAAACTTGGCACAATGCAGTCAGGCAAGTACCGTTCTCCTGGCAAATGCCAGACAGAGAAGCGTGATTAGTCGCTCCAGAGAACACGTCTCCACTTCTCTTGAGTCCAGTGGTGGCGTGCTTTGCCTTGCACTTGGTGATGTAAGGCTTGGATGCAGCTGCTCAGCCATGGAAACCCATTCCATGAAACTCTCTACTCACTGTTGTTGTGCCAATCTGAAGGCCACACGAAGTTTGAAGGTCTGTAGCTATTGACTCTGCAGACAGTTGGCGGCTTCTGCCCACTGTGCGCTTCAGCATGCACTGACCCAGCTCTGTCATTGTACGTGGCCTACCCCTTCATGGCTGAGTTGCTGTTGTTCCCAGTTGCTTCCTTAATACCAGTTGCTGTTATAATACCAGTTGCTGTTATAATACCACTAACAGATCACCGTTAAATATTGAGTAGCAAGGAAATTTCACGGATGGATTGCACAGGTGGCAACCTATCACGGTACCACGCTTAAATTCACTGAGCTCCTGAGAGTACCCATTCATTCACAAATGTTTGTAGAAGCAGTCAGCATGCCTAGGTGGTTGATTTTATACACCTGTGGCTATGGAGGTGTTTGGAACACCTGAATCCAATGATTTGGAGGGGTATCCCAATACTTTTGGCAATATAGTGTATATATGGGATTTTTCGGTATCCAGTACTGATATTTATATCAAAAGCAACATACAAAAAAGTATTTTTCTCAGCGCTAATAGGATCACAACATCCCTCAATTCGTGACCCCCTCTCACATTTCAAGTGGCAGCTCCTCAAGGTTAGGAATCCCTCAGTAGATGTAAAGACAAAAAGAAACCGAGTGCTGCTCTCATTTGTAGAACATTTATTTAAAATAAAAATGGCATATGCAAATATATTCATATGCCATAAAAAATCGGCCTATGAGATCGTCGCATTCGTGATCATGGATGTTTTTCCTCGGAGGCAATTTGGTCCAAGCACAGCCTCACATCTATGTCTGCAACGGCCGCTGGACACGCCCCCTTCATCAGAGCCATAGGTTGCCTAGTCTGTGAGCAGAATAAGAATGGAAAATGGGCCAATCAGAATACAAGGCCCCGTTGACACAGCAGTATCCTATTAGTTAGTAATAAACCCACGTCGGAACATCGCAATTCAATCTAGGTTGAAGGCGCGGGACTGTCTGTACTGACACTTGTTTGTTACTGACTCTGCATCATACACTCCATCCTGCTCTTTCAGCTAAAGGCCCAACAAACATATACATCACATAAAACCTTTCGTGTATGTATAAAAATGCGTGAAGGCACTGTATAAAACAAGTATAACTAGTTAAAACCTGCCTATTGCAGAAGTAACTATTTAAAAGACGATCATGGCACAATAAACTGTTAATTTTATTTAATGAAACATTACTTTTATAAAATCTTAATCATTAAGTTCTATTAATTTGTTTAAATTGATGAATCTTAAATGAATTTTAAAAGGTATTATTTTTCGTTCTTACATTAATATTGACTGTCATTGGGCATAATGACTGATAGTGGTTTGTTTTTACTCTACATTATGCTGTTATCCACAAAATAGGAATATTATTTAAGAATTGTTACTTACGATCTGAGCGGCAAAGCACCTATGTAAATAGCGTAGACGTGTACCCAAGGTTACTGCTGTAGTGATTTAGGTGTGTGGTTTCTAACATTTAAAATGATGTCCCTAATCCTAATTGTTAGACCGATTAACTCGGATGATTGTTTAACTGATAAGAAGGCTATTAGAAATCGGACAAGAGAATAATGTGCTGGCGGTAGCTAATAACGCACTGTACATCCCATACAAAATGGGTTAGCATGATGCATCGTCGTTAGAATGCTACCTAATCACTGGAAAGGTAGATGAAGTGACTGCTGGGTTTAATCATAGCAAAGGAGCAATCCTATTTTTGAAGCTGTATCAATATTTTGAAAGGGAGAAGCATAATCGGTCTAGGATTTTACTATATTAAACAACTGCTGCTTTTTTAAAGGCTTCATTAAGGCCATTTGGTGTGAAACTATTGAGTCTGTAGATCCAGTACATTTCTCTTTCACATAATTTCCTGTGCCTAATCTCTGGGTCCTTCATGGAAGAAATAGCCTCAATGCCAAAGACTTTGAGGCCTCCTAGACTGGTGTTCTGATGGATTAAGAAGTGTTTCAGTATTGAGTGGTTATCGGCTTTGTTAATATTTCACCTATGCTCCCCAAACCGTACACTTAGTGCTCTAGATGTTCTTCCCACATACAGTCATGGCCAAAAATATTGGCACCCCTGAATTTCTTTCAGATAATGCTCCACCTTGCGTAGAAAATTGTTGCAATTGCTAACGTGGGGGGAAAAAAGCCAAATCTCACACATTCCAAGCTAAATTCCAAAAATGGACTGGACACATTTTTTGGCACCCTCAATTAATATTTGGTAGTACAGCCCTTGCAAAAAGTAACTGAAATCAATCACTTCCTTTAACCATCAATGAATTTTTTACACCTCTCTACAGGAATTTTGGACCACTCTTCTTTTGCCAACTGCTCCAGGTCTCTGGTTGGAAGGGTTCCTTTTCCCAACTGCTGTTTTAAAATCTCTCTACGTGTGCTCTATGGGATTTAGATCTGGAGTCATTGCTGGCCAGTGCAGTACTCTCCAGCGCTTTGTCTGAAACCATTTCTAGGTGCTTTGGGTCATTTTCCTTTGGGTCATGGGTCTGACCCAAAGGAAAATGACCCAAAGCACGTGTCAAAAAGCACCTAGAAATGGTTTCAGACAAAGCGCTGGAGAGTACTGCACCCAACAGAGACCCAACTTTCTGACACTGGGCCCTATGTTGCACCCCATAATTCTTTGGTAGTCTTCAGATTTCATAATGCCATGCACACAGTCAAGACATCCATTGCCTGAAGCAGCAAAGCAACCCCAAAACATCAGTGAACCTCCACCATGTTTGACTGTAGGAACAGTATTTTTTTTTTTCTTTAAAGGCCTCATTTCTTTTTCTGAAAACAGTGGAATAATGGGCTTTACCAAAAAGCTGTAATTTTGTTTCGTCTGCCCACAGCACATTCTTCCAAAAGGATTTTGGCTTCCTCAGGTAAGTTTTGGTAAAGTCCAATCTGGATTTTTTATGTTTCTGTGTCAGCAGTGGGGTCCTCCTGGGTCTCCTACCATAGCGTCCCTTTTCATTCTCGACAACGGAGACTGCTGACCACGCCTGACAGCCCTCTCACTCCATTGACAGACAACTCTGACTTCCCACCGGGCTCCACAACTGACTTTGTACACCATTGGCCATCTAAGGAACCATTAACTGCCCAGAGATTTTCTTAAAATCAACAGTTCCTTAGCAAAAATAATTTGACAATATCATCTAAACATGGTCAGGTTCCATGGTGGACATATTTCCAAGTGCGTTACTATCTAAATAATTAAGGAGATGGATTTCGCTAAAGCACTGACACCATTTGAAAAGGCATGCTTGGGAAGGGGCCCATCCAAGCATATGATTTCCTGGATTTACACTCTATATAGAGAATCTAAACCCCCGAATACGAAGGGTTTTAGAGGTTTTGGAAGAGGTTTGCTGGGGGGCATAAAAATGTCCCCCCCCCCCCCCCCCCGAGCCCCCACAATAATGGAATGGGTTAACCATGTGGAACATCTTTGCAAAATGGAAGAACTTTTCACTAAACAGGACCGCTTGGATAAGTTCTCATGACTCTGGGCACCTGTTCACATGCAGTGAGGAATACGATGACCTTAAATCTAATCCTCTGTACGTTTGATTGCAATAACGGGCTTTTTTTTTCCTAACAGTCTGGATGGGACTAGATGCAGGGCTACCTTTAGAGGTGGAGCTGACACTGTTCCCCAGCGGGAATTTCCATTTCCTTTTTCTCTTCGTTTTCTTTTGCCCTTTTTTTTTCTTTCTCCTTTCCCTTTTCTTTCCATTTCTCTGCAAGTTGCTTATTCTAAGCTTGCCTTAAACTTTTTCCCTGCCCCCCCTTTTCCCGTTCATTGAAGGACACAGGGCAACAGATCGTAAATCCTGAATGATAGGGTATATTGCCACCTGCAGGAGTAGGACGCTAGGCACATAACAAAAGACAAGACAGCCTAGGGGTGGCCTCTGCTGGTGGCGATATACCCTACAATTCAGGATCTTCGATCTGTTGCCCTGTGTCCAAGTTTCCTGTGTCTGTTGCCTGTGACAAGTCTCCAGTTTTTTGCCTAGCGTCAGGAGTAAGGAGCTAAAAAAAATTCTCTGGAGAATATTTTTTCTTTCTTCCGCTTGACTCTTTTTTTTCTTCTAGCAAGTGTCCCCAGGGTGACATGCTGGATGACTGTAGATCCTTGTAGTCTTCCCTGGGTGACCGATGAGCGCATTCCTGGCCCACCGGTCACTGTACTCCCTGCAGGCTGGCGACGCCGCGGCCACGGTCAGGGGCGTTTTGTGGATGTCGTGAGGACCTGGATCTGAGGTAATCTTGGAGGCTGCGCTGGTCCCCGTCACGGCTGCAGCCTCCTGTGTCTTCCTCTCCCCCTTCCCCTCCAACCTCCCCCCTTACCTCATGGTGCTCTGTGGGGTCCATGGCTGGCATTGGCTCCTGTGCGGGCTCCCTCTGGGGGGTCTTGGGCCTTGGGAGTGGTTCTGGTGGAGGATTGGCCTGTTGTGGGTCCGCTGCGGCCGCCTGTGCAGGGCGGCCGCATCCGCGGCGGACGTCGCATGTGCCGCGGCCGCTACTCGAGGCCCCGGCTTTTGCGGCCCCCAGGCGGCTCAGTGGCCGCCATCTTGGATGAGGGCATGTTGTCCTTTCTCTGATGTAACTTCCGCCCGGGCTTCCTATCAGCCTCGGGCGGATGGGGAGTGTTTTCCTTTTGGCCCGGGACGACGTAGGAGAAGGACACAAAGTGCAACTCTCCTCCACCTTGCGGAGTCGGACGGCTGGGCTGGGACAAGGACGCTGGGGGTCGTGAGTACTGCGGGGTCCCTATCTCTCATCTCCCTTGCCTGGTGGTCTCCGGTCGGTGGGGTGGTTTTGTGCGGGTGTGCAATGGATGGCAGGGACGACTCCCCTGTATTGCCTTGCGAGGGCTGTGGGCAGCGCTCTGTGGACCCGTCTAGATCCCCCCTTTGTGCGTCCTGTACACCTGCGCTGCTTTGCCCATGCATCCCTCCGGTTCTTCAGGGGGGGTGGTTGGTACCGCGTTGTCCCTGGAGGCCTTTTCCTCTGTCATGGATGGCTTAGTGATGCACATGGAGTGCGCCATGACGCAGCGACCGCCTAGGGGACGGCTTTGCCGTCCCCTGCCTTGTCTGGGGAGTCCGAGGAGGAGGGGGAACTTCCCGCGACGTCACCTCGTCCTGATCCGGGTGATTCCTCACACCCTGATTCAGCCAGTGAGGATGAGGCAGCGTCTACGCTCCTGGTTCAGGAACGTGACATGGTTTCGGCGCTGGTCCACGCTGTCAGGAAAACCATTAAAATTTAGGACGTTGCCATCGCTTCCACACTACCGCATGTGCAGTTTGGGACCCATAAAAGTAGGCGTTCCGCCAAGGTGTTTCCTTACATCTCCTTTTTTGATGACTTCATTTATAAGGAGTGGAAGCGGCCTACCAAGTCCTTTGTGGTTCCTAAGCGTTTCTCGGTTCGCTATCCCTTCGAGGAGGCCTTTGTGTCTAAGTGGTCTTCTCCACCGGTGGTGGACCTGTCAGAATGTTTATACTGCTCTGATAAACAGTTTCCTATTTATGAAAACAAGCAAGGATCTGTAATTAAGGAGATTCCCAACTTATTTCCACAAATTAAAATTAACATGAGTTTGTTATTTCCGCTAACTTGAAGACAAGATGAATACAATAGAGTACAAAATATATATATTTATTAATTTTAAAAAAATCAGTGCAGAATAATAATAAAAATATAATTGGTGACAAACAAAGAATAAGG
The DNA here is from genome assembly GCF_000935625.1 of Nanorana parkeri. Classification (NCBI taxonomy): domain Eukaryota; kingdom Metazoa; phylum Chordata; class Amphibia; order Anura; family Dicroglossidae; genus Nanorana; species Nanorana parkeri. The sequence goes on along the minus strand of NW_017309227.1, from coordinate 11,585 downwards.
ATCAAATAATTTCAATCAATTTGATAATTATTACCACAGGATATTAATTCAAAATATAAATGTAACCAAATAAAATAACTTTTTAAATGCAATGGGTAGCTTATCAGTAGCTCACAGAAAAGGGAAACAAAAGGTTCAGAATTGACACGTGACTTCTCCCAGCAAACAGATGTTCACAAACTCAAACTTTTAACAAAATTTGTCCCATCATGCACAGGGTTTGCTTTAAACCCAGACTATATTCAAAGTAAAGACAAATTTCCACCAATGTATTAAATATACATCAAACTAGACCATTGACTGGAAGCTAAAATCAGCTCCCTGGAGATTATACAAATGTATGTATTTATCTCCCAAGATTGAAAGATATCATTTGTACTGCAGTTAAAAATTATCTCAAATCAATCCAGATCCTACAAACTAAATGATCTATTCGGATATAGATGTGGCTAATCAATTGCCTAATACAAAGATAGAAATGTATTCTTTACCAGAAATACAACATTTGTTGTCTGAAAGAAGTCAGCTGTCACAGTTCAGAAACAAGGGATGGTCAGGTTCTCTTTAGTTCAGTTCCCTTGGACAGCCGTCCTCAGCTTCTGACCTGTACCATTAGTATATATTTCCTTACTGCCTTTTCTTTGCTGGATCCCTCCTTGCTGGCTCTCCTAAACTTTTATCCCCCGGGGAATGTGGGCATGATTTGGTCTTCCACGTGATTAATGATGTCAGAGTACATAATTTTACTACGTACCTCTTCCTCGCCATCACCACAAGGGGGCACTATTATTCTATGTAAAAGTTTGGGTAGTTTAATTTAATTCTAATATTTTCTAAAGATCTAGTTGAAAGATAACCTCTGACTTAAACCTTGGACAAACTCATAAATATAGTGAGGAGTATCATCCCATGCCAACTTCTGCCCGACTGACCATCTCTTCGTCGATTTACAACCTTAAGAAAATCTAAGCCAGGGCACTTAACATTCTTTCTCCAAATTTTTTTAAAGTGAGGTAATTAGTTCAAGACACATTGGCTTTTCACACATAAAAAAAATACATTGGTGTATACCACCTAATTCTATGTACTTAAAAAATATAAAACCCCCATATTAATAATACACGCTAATATATTTCAATGGGTACACTCAAACAATATATAATGAATATAGCTTGGATATTATAAAAGTACATGTATAAAATTTTACTTGAAATTAGTAAATTAAATAGACATATAGATGCTGCATATAATAATATAATAACATTATTGCTAATATTATCACTGCAATGAATAGTAATGTTTCATAAAGCAACTTTTAAATAACCACTTTTTTTCTATTCATAGAGAGAGAGGAGAAAAAAAACTTTAAACATTCCAGTCTCTTGTACATTGTCTTCAGTAGAGGCACGAAGGTCATCAATCTCATCCTACATAGGCTGGCAGCATCCTTATCTTTGGTACTTGTCTGAGACCCCCACAATTTACGGCCTGAGAACGTTTATGCTAAGATTCTTAAACTTTTCTGTGAGAGTCTTTGTCTAAGAAGCATGAACTGGCATTCACCTTTTTAGCAAGCAAACAAAATGGCTACCATAATGCCCATATACAAATCTGTAAAATAATATGTATAGGCCTTTGAAATTGATTCCTCTCTTCCCAATAGTTCTGACAAATCCCCCCTTGCTCCCCACGGTATGCAGGTGATCAACCTTAGACATATCTGGGAACAAGATCAGAAGAAATGTCATGTCCGCCATGTTATGGAAATTCACTTGGTTCAACGCACAAACCCATGTCGCATTAAGCTGCGCCAAACACAAAGAATTTCCCCCGTTGTACTATGCTCTTTTATGCAAGGACTGGAAGTATCCCTTTCCATAGAGTCATGTAGAGTCAGGAGACAGATGTTGCTTGTTCGTTAAACCCCTGGTAAGAGAGCTGAACACAGGTATGTTTATTGTTTATACCTGCCCAACAGGAAGTGATGTCAGACAGGAAGGGGTGTCTCAAACAGCGAGACAGGAAATGGGGCAAGACAGGAAGTGGGGCAGACAGGAAGTGATAGCAAAACCAACAGATGATTTCAACAACCAGCAAACCAGGAAGTGGGACAGACAGGAAGTGAACAGGAGTCAGCTAACAAAACACATTAGTAGAACAATCACATGTAACAATCACATGTAGTAGAACAATCTATGACCACTGGAGTGACTTTATCCAGCATTGCTCAATGATCAATGCCACATAATGTTACTATGATTCTCATTCGCGCTCATTCACAGGGATAACGTTATATTATCCCTAGCGTGTTGATCAGGCACACCAGAGAGAACAAACGCACGTTCCTTTCATATACTGCGTTCCAAACAAATGTATCCACGCAAGCCAATAAATCCGTGCATTGCACGGGGGGCCCCAGCCGGCGTCCATACATTCGCCAAGAAGACACTGCTCCGCCACGCATAAGAAATCTCCTCCAATGGATTAATCCCCCAGTGTCCATTTACCTAGACACTGAGAGACTAATGACAAAACATTACAATACACTAAAAAACACATCCTAGTAAAATTTCCACAACAGCCAAAAGATGTATATATATTTTTTTCTTTAAATTGAAGGATGTCTCTCTCTTTTCATCCACACTGATAAAGGAATGGTATTGTCCTTCTTGGATTTTAATTGATGGATTTTTTTTAGATAAGATTATTAACCATATAAAACATCCTATTGTTAATATATACATCACTATTTCGGATATGCTAGTTCCGATATTTGACGATAATATTTGATGACGTAATGAATACTTCAAAGTATTTATAGTCAAATTATCTTTATTTACCAATAGTTCGATTGTATGATTAGGTTTATTATCCAGTAAAAATTTCAGATCAGGATTCATGGGAATCTCCTGTCCTTGAAATGCATCCGCAATCAGGATCTCACTTTCCCAAACATCATTTCCCACTGGATAAAGTGTGGTGTCCCCAATAACTACTTTGGTGTCCTTAGGGACTTGAACGATATTACCGAAGTAGGTAATAATATCCTTTTATTCTGAATTAACTCTTTGTAATACACGTTTGCCTCTTTTTCAGTTGTGCTCACTAACCACTTGTTTCCAACTAATGTGGCCTGCACACTGGCATTGTCATGCGTTTTACTGATGGTAACTCTACATTTTTCTGATCCATATCTCATATAGTCCAATCCACATAATGCCTGTGATGCATCATATACAAAAGGTTTTCCTTCACATTGAAAATTATTATCTTTAAATTTAACACATTCACTTAATATTGGTATTGAAAACACTTCGGGTTCAGATAATTGATATGTAATTATCTCTGGAGTCTGTATCCTAAGGTGAAAATTGTCCTGGTATGTCCCGACATTATGGATGTATTTCATCTGAAAGATGTTCCTATTATCCACATATGGTACCGACAATAGAAAACAAATCTCCATTCTCTCTGGATCAATATATAAAGGTAAAGCGTTTCCCATTTCAAATGATAAATTAACATGGAATTCTTCCATTGCTTCTTCGCCTAGTTCAAATAACATTTTCTTAATCATGTCTCGAGAAACAAAATATAATGGAACGCGACCATGAAGTAAGTCTTTCAAACCATTTTGAACTTCATCCAAAAACATTAAGGTATGGAACATTATGGTATCTTTCAAAAACAAGAGTTCATACTTAAATCGTTCATGACTTTTATGTAATTCCGTAGAACGTGAAATCAGTTCAGAATGTAAATTTGTAGTAACTATAATATTGTTAACTACGTCCATCAATTTCTCCATATTAGTCTTTTGAATCTCAATTTCCTGATATAGAAATTCAATATTTTCCTTTAAATTTCTGACTTCAGCTTGTAAAGTTTTGATGGAAACGGAATTAACTGCTGAAGTGGTGGTGACGACCACCATCCCAAGCGTAGTGAAGACAATGCTGGCTATCAAGAAACTGAGGAATCTTTTCGGTCGTTCAATTTTAGAAATGGGTTGGATAATGAATGGTTTCCTAGCATGTTCTAAAATATCTTGTACTCTAATTTGAGCTCTGTTTAAATGTGCAATATACCATTCTTGCATCTCTACAAGCTGAAATTGGGATCTATTGTAATTCCTTTCAATGGATATCCTTGGATCCAAACTCACAAAGATCTTCTGAGATAAAATCTTCCTCTCTGTCAATAAGAATCCTGGAGCGTCTTGTAACATATCTCCTGAGGAAGGACCCGGTTCGATGACAGGTTCAGTCCTAAACTGGGTACCAAGGATTAACACCATCCACACGATCGCCGTGTCTTTGGTAATCATCATTGTCTTTGCGAATCAACGACCTGGTCTGGACTGTCGATCTTTTCTATTTAGGAAAAACAAATAATATGAGCACATATTCTCTTCAATTGATATTTCCATTCTCTAGCTATGCTATATACTGGATATAGCAACTGGTTCATTATCCTTCAGTTAGCTAAACTTTAATAAACAATCTCCAGGATCATGGTATTCTGCTATGATTGGCAGGACCAATGAATGCTGAGAAGCTCACGATATGAAGATCTGTAAGGTGAGAGAAAATATCACAATGTCAAATCATTTATCACATTCACTTGAGATACTTATTAAGTCTTTTCTTTGGCATTACCATCCAGTATTCTCAGTTGAGACCTAGGATGACAAGCACGCAATTGATTGACATGAACCCATTTTTCTGTAAAACCATCATTCTTAACAATTTTTATTTTGTAAACCACGGGTGAGATTTTGTCGATGATGTTGTAAGGACCTTTCCATGACGGAAGAAACTTTTTTTCTTTTACTCGGCCTCGAGCAAAATTGTAAAGATACACCTTATTACATATCTCATACTCCTTCTTGGTGGTTTTGAGATCATAATAAGTTTTATTACTTACTGCTGCTTTCTCGAGATTCTTCTGTGCGAAAGCAAAAGCATGTTGAAGATGCTGACAAAGATTCTCCACATACTGATGTGTCGTGGCTGTATTGATCAGGTTATGATCCGATGTGCGATACAACAGATGTTGTGGAAATACCATTTTCCTACCTGTCATCAGCTCAAAGGGTGACATCTTAGTAGCAGCACTAGGAGTGGCCCTGATAGCCATGAGCACTAAAGGCAACTTCATGTCCCGGTCTTTACCTGATTCCTTAATTAATTTCTTAAGGATGTTAACAATTGACTGGTTATAGCGCTCTACTGATCCACTAGATGCTGGATGATAAGCAATGTGTAATTTCCGTTTTACACCCATGATCTTCCACATCTTAGACATTACCTCACTTACGGTCCGTGTCGATCCTTAACGGTAGCCCAAATCTGGAAAATACATGGTTAATAAGAAAAGTGGCGCATGTTTTGGCTGTGTTCTTATGAGCCGGTAAACACTCTACCCACTTGGTAAAAACACAAGTAACCGTTAACATGTATTTGTTTCCCCTGGATGACCTTGTGACCTATAAAAGTCAATCTGTAGATCGGACCATGGCAATGAGAAACCCTTTTTCTGAAGTGGGGCACGATGTGTGGGACCTTGAGGTTGGAACTGAGCAAAACCAGACAACCTTGACAGTAGGTTTGGACATCTTTCAACATAAGCATAATCAAGTAGTAATTCGTAGGTAATCTTCTCACCATGGTGACCTGCTGTAGGTGCATCATGAGCATGTTGTAACATTAGGCCTCTAAATATAGTGGGAACTACCCACTGTTGAATACCATTCTTTGAGGTCCTCATTAATAAACCATCTTGAATACTAAATTGAGATTTGGTTTTCACTACTAATCGGAGGTCTTCCTTTTGGGCATAATCCTCCTTTTGGGCATAATATGGGATTGTTACTAGGATCTTCAATGTGTTTATAGAAGATCCCAAGTATAGGATCTTCCTTTTGGCTTTTAATTAGATCCTCACTTGTGGATTCTTGACTCCATTGTGCCACATTATTTGCAGTCTGTACCCTAGCTTGGTGTCTAGTGACAGCGTCAATGTGTACCATTCCTAGTAGATGATCTATGCCCACATTTTCTCCATTTATGGCACCTTGTTTGGCAAGTTTATCGGCTAGATCATTACCTTCCTTGTCCATGTTCTGGGTTTTAGAATGACCTTTTGTTTTCTCCCAATAAATGGTTAAACGATTACTTTTGACTAATTCGTCTATGGTACAAAACAATTTGGCATGTTTCACAGGTTTGTTATTGGACCGTAACATGTTATTTCTTTTCCAAGTAGGCAGAACTGTTCCGTACATAATTGGAATCTGTGACTATAACAAATTCTGTAATATTGTGCTCTAGAGCAATTTGAACAGTTTTGTATACAGCTGCTAATTCTGCCACTTGGCTACTTTTAGCACCAATACTGTATCCTACTGAAACATTTGGGAATTCACTTGTCCAAGTGATTCCAATACCAGCCACTAGTTTTCTCTCATCCCCTACGGTGGTGTGATAAGCACAACCATCAATGTATACACAGGGGAGTAAAGGACAGTAATCCTCATCATATGCTTTGTAAGGGGAAGATATTTGTTCCTCTAAGAAATCATCTAATAGCTCTTCTTTATGAGAAGGAGCTGCACAATCATGAAGTTCGGCACGTCCTTGAGCTACTGGACTCTTTTTATTTTGTTTATACCGGACTTCCAATGGCCATCCTTGTAAAGACAACGTCCAAGCAGTTATTATTCTGTTGGACAAATTACCATCCCTGATTTTGTTACTTTGTAAATATTGTAGCGGTTGGTGTGACGTTTCAATGATGATTTTCTCACCCTGTATGTAACTTCTAAAGTTTTGAAGGGCCCAGACAGTGGCTAATAATGCTTTATCACAGTCGTTAAATTTGACCTCTACAGGTGACAAGGACTTACTTGCATAAGCAATAACTTTGTTAAATATGTCTTGTTTTTGACACAGTACCGCACTGATACTGAGGTTTGTAAAACCAGTCTCCAGATAAAAGGGTTTACCCCCCTCTGGATATGTTAGGCATGGGGCTTGGGTAAGTTTTCTTTTAAGCTCATTCATGGCTTGTTCCTGAACCTCTCCCCACGTCCATGGTACATCCTTCTTTAGTAATGTCAACATTTCTGCATAGTTATCAAAAAACTTACGTGAATAATTCATCATACCCAAAAATGACCTCAGTTCACTGACATTGTTAGGTGTTTTAGACTTCATCACAGCCTCCACTTTCTTCTTTTGGGGATTTAGGCCTTCTGAAGTAACCTCATGTCCCAAGAAGTTGACCTTGGGACATGAGGTTACTTGGGCTTTCTGTAAAGAGATTTTAACACCTGCCTCTCTCAACTGATTAAGCACATGCCTAATCTCTAGGACATGTTTATCAAACGAGGTACTTTTCAACAAAATATCATCCACGTATGTCAAATTTCTTCTTTCAGTTGCATCAGACATAGCCTTATGTAAGAACACAGAAAATTCATGACCTGAGTTTATGTAACCAAACAACATTCTGGTCCAGGCTCCTTACCAAATGTAAATGCCAATTTATATTGGTCTTCAGGGCTTACCTTGATGGTCCAATATCCTTGAGCACAATCCAGTGTGTTAAAGATCCTGGCGCCTTGCATTTGTACCAAGCATTGGTCAATATATGGCATTGGCCAGCCGGACATATATACTTGTTTATTGAGCTGTCTGAGATCAGTACATAAACGCCATTGACCATTAGGTTTAAGGATACCAAGAATAGGATTATTATAAGAACTGTGCACCAATCTTATAACACCTCTTTCCTTGAGATTCCTTATAATTGCCGCTAGAGAATCGTAACATGCTAGTGGAAGACGATATTGCTTGATATAAGCAGGAGGTGCCTTTGGATCAGTCTGAATTCTAGCAATGTGTATGTCTGTTAGAGCAGAAATCATAGGAATCTTTAGCAAAGATATCCTTGAACATTTTGTGGTACTAATACACTTACTGCATATGGCAGTATCTGGGATGATTTGAGGGCTTCATGTTCACTCATGAAACTACATGGATTCCTTTTTAATATAGTCCACAATGTGGAATTCACCAAATCCACATGTATAGCAAAGCGATGAAATATATTGTTGCCAATGTACATATGACACCGTGGCTCATTGAGTACCAGGAATACATGAGTGGCTGATTTACCCCCAATGGAAATGGATAACATGCATTTAGCAATTACATCATCACTGTTAGAGTCATCATCCAAATCATGACCCAGTTATCCTGAGGGTTTTGGATACCTAATTACTTTAGGATTGGCCATTTGTTTTAGTAGGTCCCTACTAATGTAACTGTTCTCCTGGCGTAAATCCAGTTTAGCCCTTTAGTTCTTCCCAGGTCATTAACCTGTAATGGAAAGAACACATCATCATTCACCTTTTAAATCCCTGCTAGGAATTGTGCATGATCACTGAACCCAGTAGAATCAGTATTTTCTGGATGGAGGTGAATGGTGAGAACATCACCTTCCAAGCAAACATCTCTAACTCTTTCAGGGGACACACATCCTGCCCACCTATGGTGGAGGTCGGTGTTGCCTGTAAGAAGGAGACATCTAGAACTTGGCTATTCCTGAAATGGATTGAGAGTCCGGCCTTTCCTCTATCACATGGCAGTTACGCCAACTGTGATAGGATTGGGAATGCTCATAGTTAATGGGCATTCTCACTTGGGACCAGATAACCTTATTGATAAAATCAACAATAGGATTTAATCTCTTAAGGAGATCGATGCCAATTATTAAGCGATCATAGGGCAAATCAACTATAAGTGTGGGATGGCAGATTACTTTATTCCCCAAGTTGAAGTTCAGCCAGGCTTTTCCTATGACCTTAAGGGCGGTGCCCGAGACACTTACAAGGTTAGCTGTAAAACTTTTCAGCTTTGTTCTTCTCAGAAGATAAATCCTGGATTTGTTGAAAATATTTCTGAGATAAAATGGTGACTTGGCTACCTGTGTCCAATAAAGCCATTATTTGTGGTAAATTCTTATGCAATTCCACTTCAATTAAATACCTGTGTTCTATCTCATGTAAGCAACATAGATATTTTGTGTGACAAGTGAAGCTGCTTGTTCGCTCTCTGTGTATTTTGACCCGCGACCCCCCTTCTTGTTCTTCACAGGCGAGAGTGCTTGTCAGACTTTGCACGGCTGAAGACTCGGTTGGCTGCAAGATAAAATCACAAGCATGTCGCCCCTCCTCCTTGCCGTTTGGCATTGGAAGGGTTAAATTATTTTCAGGCATACAGACACTTGGGTTAATTTGCTCACTTTTGCATATTGGTAAATCATCTGCATTTACATGATTGGACACTTTAACCTGTTTATCCCCATTCGTTATTGCGGAGGGCTTTCGCCCGGAGTAGCCTCCCCTAAAAAAGGATTTTTGGGTTTAGCAGAGAGGACGTTGGATATCTTTTCCATCTGGGCCATGCTGGAACTTCCTGAACTAACCTTTCTGGTATCTCCTAAAAGGAGGGAACCGCCTTTTTACAAACTGATGCTTTTTACCTGGGTCTTCATCAACACTTGGTACCTTATTATCATCTGTCTTAGGTTTAGCTTTATTCAGATGGGGAGGACTGGAGTTTTTAACAACTTCAGCATAACTCCTCCTGGGAGCCTCAAACTGTCCCTGATCCCTTTTAATATGAGTCTCAGCTGTCTCGTCAATTGGCTTTTTAAATCTCCTATCCTGGGATTCTTCGCTATTTTGTAACACATCATAAAGTGTGGTACTCTCTGTCAGTAGCCAATCAGGAGTTTTTCTGGGATGGTAATCCCGGGCCAGGATAATCTTTATTTTATTTGGCAAAGCATTATAAAACAGTTGGATGGATTCATGGCTCTCAAAATTGGGATTTTTCTCAGCCAGGCTATAGGCATTCTTGAGAACTGACAAAAATTCCCTAGGACTCTGATTCGGCCGACATTTCAAAGTAAAAATGGCTCTCCTGGCAGCAGTAGCTGACCGATAGGGACCAAATTCTGTCTTTATTTCTTAGACGACCTCAGACCAGGTATTTATGCCCATATCACATAGGGAAGTAAAGAAGTACCTGTGCTTTGGCTCAAACACCCATGAAATGAATTACATTTTCTGCTTGTCATGTTTTAAATTTAGAGTCATCATCGCCTCCTCATAAGTTTCTATATGATTAATTACAGAAGGCGATCCTGTCTTAGTAAATAGACCCACAGTTTCTTTTAAGAACTTAATGACTTTTGTCGTATCAAACACAGGCTGATAGACTCTCCTCTCACTCCTATGGGACATACTTTTGGAGTGTTTATGAGGTGAGATGGGTTTTAATTTAGGAAACGAACGTTCCTTAGTAAAAAATGTTCTTCTTCCTCTGAGGGGACACTGAAATCACTTTCAACATCTGACACCTTCTCTTTAATGGTCTGTCTAACAAGGTTAGGTTTAACAGACCAAAAGTCTGGGTGTGAGCTGCTAACAGTTTCTGTGACATTTACCCCCACCCAACCAGAAGGTTTAACCTTTACGCTGCTGGCACGTTTTTCCGGCATAAACTGCATATATGCCAGATTCTGGCTATCTAACTCCTGCTAAAGTTATCTATTAGCAGTATACAACCTTTCACATTCTCCTTCTAGAGCCAATTTTGACCTTTCATGTTTTGATGATTCTTTAGAGATTTGATCCAGACTCCTTTTAGGAGAATTGATCAAATCTCTATTTTGGCAATCTCTATCACGATAAACTGACATTTGGGCAGACAATTGTTCCATATCAACAGAAACCTTTGCAGATTCAATTTGAATCTCACGAAGTGCTTCTCGTAACTTTTTAGCATTATCAGCCTTTCGCCTTTTCGGCCTCTAGTTTTTGTAATGGAGTTAATTTAAACAGTTTATCGCTAATGTTGCTACCACCATTGAACATTTTGTACATGGAGATTGTAACGAGCCCCTGCTCGCTCGGTTCCACTCTCCCGGCACTCCTCTGCTACTATTGGATCAGATGTCAGACTGCAACGTCTGATTCTTCGATCGTCCGATAATCCGGGATTCGAACTACAGCTATGTGCCATTCTAATCCAGTTGTGATAGCTCAGAACAAACACCAGGCAGGCTGTATGTAAGTTCCAACAGGGATCTGCTTTATTGAATGCACACACAAACTTTTATACACCACAGTTTGAACACCCCGCCCAAACAACCACTTCCTATTGGTCATGCAAATGAAGGCTTGAAACAGAGTCAGCAGGGATTGGTCCGATAACTTGAATGGGAGGGCTGATATGGGTAATGACACAGAGAAGTCCCAGGAGATAATTACATTACATAAACAATAAACAGTCAAACACAGAACAATGCCTTCCTTCCAGACCACGGTGCCGTTTGGAGGGGATTAGCCTTAAGACAAACTGTGAACAATGAAATAACCACAGAGTGATTCAACCCTAAGACAGGGTGGAGGACCCACCACTGTGTAATATAGTCAAGGAAACATGGTTCAGTATTGCAAGGACCATGACAGAGTTCATATCCCCCCTTAATCTCCTCACCTCCAATGTGAA
>NW_017309226.1:92461-92697 GCF_000935625.1 Nanorana parkeri | reverse complement strand
TGTGTATGGCGATCCCCGATCTCCGGCATTCCCTTGTCATTAGCACAGAACTCTGCGATCGGATGGAATGTGGCCATTTGTGATGGTCACATGTCTTGCTCTAGGATCTGTCATCCAGAAGCAGCCGCATGCATCGGTCAGAGCTAAGCAGTGCTGATGGAGGAGCGCTGATTCATGGATCAGCGGTTGGAGAATATCTCAGACATACACTGAGGAAGGGGGCAAGCAGGTCAGTG
>NW_017309226.1:53895-90650 GCF_000935625.1 Nanorana parkeri | reverse complement strand
AGTATGGACGATTGGAAAAGCACCATTGGTCCAACCGTCCAATAAAAATGCTGCGGGGGAACTATGAACTATGATGTTTTTCATTGATTTTTTTTTACTCCTATAGAGATGAAAGAAAAAAACAAAAAAAGATGGATGTATATTAAAATGATTGATTAAATAAGGATGAGACAAGTTTAGATTACCGGGGATGCCCAAGTTTAGTCTTGCCTAAGGCAGCACAAAACCAAAATACACCACTGCACATAGCACAGCCCTGTTTTTCAAAGGCGTGGTGGGGGAAACTGATCTATCTTTGCTACAGTTTCCTTTTACTTACAGGTCCCTTCACCACCTCCGCCCTGTGCCAGGATAGTACGTGGAGGAGCAGTACACTGAGGAGCGTGTGTAGTACATCCTGTCCTTCTTTTCTACTGCCACTGTCGCGTTTAACAGTGGATCCTTGCTGTCAATATGACAGCTGGGAGTTGCTGTTACAGGAACTGCTCAAGAAACAGATAAAGAGATATAATGTACCATTATTCTTACTTTGCATTTACTCTCTCTTACTTTGCATTTACTCTGCTCCATTAATCTGCATATGATGTTAGTTAAAGAAGAACTCTGGGCAAAACGTCTATCAACTGCTCCTTTTGGTCTATGGAGGAAAATAAAGTTAAACGTGCCAGTTCTTCAGAGCTGGCAGACTATGACGGTGCTCACTCCAGCCTGTCTTGTCCTAAAACTGTCCTAAACCAAAACTATGTAGTGGAAGCCAGGACATCCCTATAATGAGGCAGCCTGAGGGGGCAGCCGGGTGGTGGAGGAGGGCAGTAGGGGGGTGACAGTGGGCAGCGACAGTGTCCCAGGCTGCTAAGAGCTGTTGGCAACATGTGACGCCCTATGCGGCTTCTCTCCCAGCTCACTGACATCACCAGTTGCCAAGCGCTGAGCATGATGCTCTGGCTTGTGTCCAACTTTGTCAAAATTTCACATTCAGTTCACTCGAGGTTTGCACAATAATTGGTCAATGAGGAAAGTTGAGGCCATCAAAGTGTTTTTTTTGGGGTGAAAAAGAAATGTTCCGAATAGAGTGCAAAGCAAAAGTCCCCTCTGCCCTGTCAATTACTCTAATTCAACTACTAATGAGGGCCCATGGACACCAACATTGGACTGAAAGTCAACAGATGTTCATTGACTTGCAATTTTAACCTCCATTATCTTTCGTTCCTTTCCGTTTCACTTTTTATTTATTTAAATAGTGTTACATATACGCAAAATTACGTGTTTTTCACAACCTAATAGAGAAAAAAGGTGCAATTATTACTGGACATAGTAAAGATAGAATGGCTGGCCCAGATGGAATACATCCATGGGTGCTTAAAGAATGACGTTCAGTTAATGATAAATCACTATCCCCTATTATCTTAGTTCAGTAAGACTGACACACAGAACTGTATAACCAGTGATGGACGCTGGACAAAAACCATTATTGTTATAGAACAAAAATTATATTTTTTATTTATAGTATTTTAAAAAAAAACTAATACTGAACAAAGTGGATCAAAGTGTTTTGTTTGCTTTTTTTAGTTTTGATATGTGTCTATGAATTGTATCAATATAAAATAATTGTTCATGATTTTAAATGATTTACCTGTACCCTCAGCTACTTTTGATGTGGCAACCCAATAACTTCCTGGCAGTAGCCTACATAAGCAAATTACACTGGCCATAGGCATGAAGCTAAAACACCATCTCTGTACCATCTCTATGGAAATTGGAATGAAAGTTCCAGAGATTCCCTCAGCAACTTTCAAGTAAAACATTGCCTTCTGATCATCCCCCCACCGCCGGAAAAAAAAATGCAGGCAAAGTATTTGCATGCACCACAATGTTTCTTGAATGATGTCCCAATAGAAGAGGATTTTACCTGGAATTGTTGTTGTCAGTATTGTTGTTGTTTCTGTTGGTGTTGTTGTTGGTGGTGTCATTGTTGGTGTTGTCTCTGTGTTGAATATGACATAAACAAGAAAAACAATGCTTACACTGCATACAACATAGGAGCATATGCACCTAACTTTGCCAAAATTTCACATTTACTTTTGTCGAGGTTTGCACAATAATCTATCAAAGAGCGAAGTTTAGGCCATCAACGTGATTTTTTGTTGAAAAAGAATTGTTCTGATTAGAGTGCAGTGCAAAAGTCCCCTCTGCCATGTCAATTACTCTCATTCAAGTACTAATGAGGGCCCATTGACATCAAAACTCGACCGAAAAAGTAACCCAACACAGGTCCGTTGACTTGCAATTTTAATCTCCATTGACTTCTGTTGCAATCCTTTCTGTTTCCTTTTTTATCTTTTTAAATAGTTAAAAATAAAACGTGTTACGTATAAGAAAATTACATGTTTTTCACAACCTAATAGAGAAAAAGGTGCAGTTATTACTGAACAGAGTAGGGATGCACCAATACCAATACTAGTATCGGTATCGGTGCCGATAACGTGTATTTGAACAAATACTTGTACTCTCTCAAATTATCTGATGCTTAGCCCGATACTTGAGCTTCCAGTATCTAGAAGCTGGGCAGCGAGTCATTACGTGCTGCCTGGCTTCCTGATTGGCCGGGAAGCCAGCTCCATGCTCCCTTGTCACTTGTGATGACGGAGCATAGAGCCGGCTTCCCGGGCAATCAGGAAGCTGAGAGCCATGTAATGACGCGTTGCCTGGCTTCCTGATTGGCCAGTTTCTAAACCAATCAGGAAACCAGGCAACGTGTCATTACACGGCGCCCGGCATCCTGATTGGCCACAAAGCCGGCTCCATGCTTTCTTGTCACCTGGTGATGAGGGAGCCTGGAGACGGCTTCCCTGCTAATCAGGAAGCCTGGTGGCTAGTCTTTACACACTGCCTGGCTTCCTTAATGGGACTTCAAGTATCAGTATTGGGTATCCGCGAGTATAAAAAAAAATATTGTTACTCGTACTCTATACCTAAAAACGGTATCGGTGCATCCCTAGAACATAGTAAAGATAGGTAGAATGCCTGGAGTAGATGGAATACATCCATGGGTGCTTAAAGAATGAAGTACAGTTAATGATATATCACAATCCCCCATTATCTTAGTTCTGTAAGACTGACACAGAGAATTGTATAACCAGTGGTGAACTCCAGACATAAACCATAATTGTAGCATCATTGTAAACAGGACATTTTATAGAATAGAAATTATATGTTTTATCTATAGTATTTAAAAAAGAAAACTAATACTGAACAATGTGGAAACAAAGAGTTTTTTATTTTATTTTTTAGAGGGTTATTCACTAAGGAGCCGAAGGATTAAGCCGAACTTTCGGCTAATCCTTCAGCTCGCTTCGACTGCGGGAGCCCTTCGGTTCAGTGGAACTGAAAGGCCGCTGTACGGGCTATTCACAATAGCCAGTACTGCTGCCTCAGGCTGCCGTTAGAGTAAAGAAATAAAAAAACAACATATAGCATAGAAATGAATAGCTAGGCTGATACTGGCCATTTCAAATTGGAATATCCAGTAGTAGGCTGGCTATTGCACCAATCCTACTGCTGCTGTCAATCATCAGAGATGGACCTGATGAAGAACTTCAGGTCCACCTCTGCTGATTGACAGCAGCAGTAGGCCGTTGCAATAGCCAACCTACTATTGACTATTGCAATTTAAAATAGCCAATAGCAGCCTAGCTATTCATTCCTATGCTATTTGTTTTTTTTCTTAATTTCTTTACTCTGACGGCAGCCTGAGGCAGCTGTCACAATAATCGAAATAAAAACATAGCAGGTGAATTAGCAGGTAACAGGGATCTAATGCTAATGCTAATGCTGTGATCTGATATCACGGTGGCCCTGTCGAGTTCTCAGTGTGTAATGACAGTTCAGCGTCCCCTGGTTACCAAATAATCAGGGGATGCTGAACTGTCATGAGAGCTCCGCGCGGTCAGCGCAGGCATCCATAGCGCAGCCTGCCAGTCCCGGGAGGTGGTACCTTGCCTACCTCCAAGGCAGGGGAACTCATGCAGCCCTGTCCATGTCCTCCATCCATCAGTGCCCCCTCTCCATTCAGCAGTGTCCTCCTAGTGGCACCAACATAATCCCGGCGTGGAAACTGTGGGCAGAGCAGCTGCGGGCAGTCCCCGCCCCCTCCACCTCCTCTCCCCGGTCAGAGAAGGCGGCTCTGCTGGCTCCCACACTCCCTCTGCAGCCGGACGGCAGATGGCAGGTACCCCGGCCTGCTGTGTGATCTCTGCATGTGGGGTGTACAGGGACACTGCACCAGTTCAGCGTTCCCTGGTTACCAGCTGGCGGTGATATCAACACTGGCTCTGCTAAGCTCTCATCGTAATGACAGATCAACGTCCCCTGGTTACCTGGTAAACAGGGAACACTGATCTGTCATTATTATTATTATTATTATTATTACTATTATTATTATACAGGATTTATATAGCGCCAACAGTTTGCGCAGCGCTTTACAATATAGGGAAGACATTACAATCACAATTCAATTCAAGACAATATGGTAGGGAGGACCCTGCCCCTGAGAGCTTACAATCTAAAAGGGAGGGGGAAGTGATACATGAGGAGGGAGCTGTGTGGGGATGAATTGTTTGAGAACATGATGTTTGAGCGGTTAGGTTGAGGTGGGATAGGCTTCCCTGAATAAATGAGTCTTTAGGGAATGCCTTGCGGACGGCAACTGGTTAAAAAGGATGGGAGAGACTCTAGAGAAGTCCTGGAGGCGGGCATGGTAGGAGTTGACAAGTGAGCTGGAAAGCAGGAGGTCTTGGGATGAGCGGAGCCAACGGTTATGGTAATACTTTGAGATCAGGTTTGAGTTGTGGACGGCTTTGTAACTGATTGTTAATATTTGTAATTTTATCCTTTGGGCGAGTGGAAGCCAGTGCAGGGATTGGCAGAGGGGGTTTGCAGACACTGAACAGTTGGTTAGGTGAATGAGTCTGGCAGCTGCATTCATGATAGACTGAAGGGGGGATAGCCTGTGTAGTGGAAGGCCAATGAGTCAAGACGAGATATAACCAGCGAGTGGATGAGTAATTTTTCGGTTTCTTTGGTGAGGAAGGGGCGTATTTTGGAGATGTTTCGAAGGTGAAGGCGGCATTCGTCTATTCACTCACTGCCGTTCGGCCCCTATGAGAATAGGCCGAACAGCAGCGAATAGCCTGCCGGAGGTTCGGCTCAGCCGATCCAGATGTTGGATCACCTGAGTCGAACTCCGTCTGCACTTCGGGTTGGCCGAACATGCTGAGCATGTTCAGCTGACCCCGAAGCCAGCTGAAGCAAGCAGATGTACTGCTGATTTCAGGCGATGTACGGCTAAAATCAGCTGTACAAGCCTGAAGTGAATAGCCGAACAGCGTTCGGCTCACTTCACTTAGGGTCGGTTAGTCACACTGCTGCCTTCGGCAGCTTTGTGAATAACCCTCTTAGTTTTAATATGTGTCTATGAATTGCATTAAAAATAAAATAATTGATCAGATCTATATCAGACTTCTGTACCCTCAGCTACTTTTGATGTGGCTCCCAATAACTTCTTGGCAGTAGTCTACATAAGTAAATTAAGAAACTGGTTTTTATCCAGAAACCTCAATTCATGATTAGTTAACCCTTTGTCAAGTAGTGGATTAATTCCAGGTGGTAATACTCAACAGCCCTTAACTTGATAAGACATACAAAAAAAGAAGATTGATACTGATCAGGGAGATCATATCAGAAAGCAGTTATAAAGGGTCGGAGTATACCACTTATTCTTGAAAAAGTTAAATTTATTATAAATATTTAAAGTTTAGCAAACGAGTCATAATCATAAATAAACACAACCTCCACCTGAAGCTAGCTAAAAGTTATTTTCAAACAACCCTAATTTACTCACAACATACACACATATGGACAGGCTGATTAGTTTTAAGAGTACGTACTGGTGGAGCTCAAAAGGAAATGAAGTATCTGAAGAAAATGCACTTTGAAACAAAATGTCAGTATGTGTGAGTACACGGATAAGTATTTTCTTCAAGAATAAGTGGTATACTCTGACCTTTTAAAACTGCTTTCTGATCTGATCTCCCTTGATCAGTATCAAACTTCTTTTTTTACATAAGTAAATTACACTAGCCATAGGCATGAAGCTAAAACACTATCTCTGTATTAGAGGTAAAAATATGACTGGAGAGATTTTATATGGAAATTGGAATGAAAGTTACAGAGTTTCCCTCAGCAACTTTAAAGTAAACCATTGCCTTCTGATCATCACCCCCCCCTTCCTTAAAAAAATACAACCACAAAGTATTTCCATGTACCGCAACGTTTCTAAAATGATATACCTATAGAAGCGGATTTTACCTGTAACTGAAGATGTTTCTGTTTCTGAGACCTCAGAAGTTGGCATTATTGGTGCCTCTGTGGTAAATATATCAAGCAAAACAAATGACAAACGCACTCAACAATCCGTCACCAGCTATACAGTAGGTGCACACAAAATGGGCTTTGAACAGTAAAACAGTAGAAAGTTATCATGGCACACTCACAAGCAATGTAAAAAAACTTGTCTCACCACTAAGGTTAACAACAGAGGTTTGGATACAGGTGTTCTGCAGAAAATGTGAAAGCGTTTGTCATTTGTTTTGCTTGACTGATTTGGTGTAGTGATGCATGGGGGTTCTCAGCTGTCATTGGGATGTGCGGTTCCTGTGCCTTTAAGGCAGGTTGGGCTTCCTCCTGACAAACCTGCACCCAATTTTAAATCTTCTGCCCCCATGTGCTCCAAGATGGAGACTCTCATATTTTAGAGTTAAGACCGCACTATAAGAGGTACCTTGGCACGGCTGTGCGGCTTTTACATTTTCTGCAGAAGACGTGTATCCAAACCTCTGTTATTAACCTTAGTGGTGAGACAAGTTTTTTTACATGCTGGCTTGTGAGTGTGCCAGGAAAACTTTCCACGGTTTTTCTGTGGTAAATATGACATAAAAAAGAAACAAAATGCTTACACTGCATACAGCATAGGGACATATTTACCAAGATCTTACACTCAACTTTGCCAAAATTTCAGTTCAGTTTGCACAATAATCTATCAAAGAGTGAAGTTGAGCCCATGAAAGTGATTTTTTGGTGAAAAAGAAATGTTCTGAATAGAGTGCAGTGCAAAAGTCCCCTCTGCCCTGTCAATTACTCTAATTCAACTAATGAGGGCCCATTGACAACAAAATTGGAGTCAACAGAGATTACAATTTGAACCTCTATTGACTTCCGCTGCGTTCCTTTTCGTTTCATTTTTTACTTTTTTAAATAGTTAAAAATAAAATGTGTTACTTATAAGCAAAATTATTGAACAGGGTAGGGATGCATCAATACCGATACTTGTATTGTTAACAGTGCAGTTGCCGAGTATTTGGATGGATAAACGTGTATCCAGTCCTCCTTGTATGCCCACGATTTACCTCCTCGGCAGCGCTGGCTGTTTGAAGTCCTTTTCGAAGTTTTCTCACTATAAGCAAATCAAGCTACAACATAGAAGTGGTGGACTCGGAAACCTGCGTCCAATTGTCTATTGGAGGATATTTACTCGCTGTGAGAGCCTGCTGTGTGAACCCACGGATAGATCCCCAGCCGGCGATGTGTTTAATATATCGGCTGTGACAACACTGACAGATTTTCAACCTGCCACGCAAGTGATATCTGACTCATGGATTTCCTTCTATCTGCGCCTTCAAGTGCACCCGCATGTGTGGAATAAAACCTTTAAACCTCATCCAGCAACATAGATTGTGGATCACCCTGCAGGTGGATGTCAGTGTGGAGACCTTGCAGCACTTTTCCATCTTGGTCATATCACCACAATTGATTGAAACAGATTTCAGAGTCTGGATCGTGTGGACACAGCGGACACAGCCTCAATACTACTTCCTGCAGGGACTGCCTAACCATCCAAATACACTGTACTGCGAGTAACTCTTCATGTGATACAAATGTATCTGCTTTTTCTATACAGCGCTTGTGCTTAAAGTTAGTTTTTTGACCATTTATTTGGTCAAAATATATTTTCAACTGCACCTTTTTTTCACTCGGGCCATACCAAGGAGGACTTGCCTTTTATTGATTTTAAATGTCTTTGTCAGTTGGTGGTTTTTTGATGCAATTTTGTTTAATGTTGTTTTCTATTTCTTTATTTTCATAAAATTTTTGATACATTGTACTGCCTGTTTTTCTATTATAGACAGCTCCATCTTATGGGATTTCGTATTTAGGGGAGCCTTGCTTGTTATTGATATTTGAGTGAACACTCATACTCGCCCAAATGCTCCGATGCCTAGCCCAATTCTTGAGCTTCCAGTATCAGGTAACCAGGCAAACAAGTTTTTACACGCTGCCCGGCTTCCTGATTGGCCGGGAAGCCGGCTCTATGTTCCCTTGTCACTTATGATTAGGTTCCATGGAGCCGGCTTTCCGTCCAATCAGGAAGCTGGGTGCCGTATAATGATACATTGCTTGGCTTCCTGATTGTCCAGCTTCCCGACCAATCAGGAAGCCGGCAACGTGTCATTACACGGCGCCCGGCATTCTGATTGGCCACAAAGCCGGCTCCATGCTTTCTCATCGCCTGTCGATGAGGGAGCCTGGAGACGGCTTCCCTGCTAATCGGAAGCCGGGTGCCTGGCTTCCTTAATGAGACTTCTGGTATTGGTATTCGGTATCGGCGAGTACCCCAAAAAAATATCGGTACTCGTACTCTATACCGAAAAAAATGTATCGGTGCATCCTAGAACATAGTAAAGATAGGTAGAATGCCTGGAGTAGATGAAATACATCCCTGGGTGCTTAAAGAAGTAAGTTCAGTTAATGATAAATCACTATCCCCTATTATCTTATTTCATTAAGACTGACACACAGAACTGTATAATCAGTGGTGGACTCTACACATAAACCATAATTGTAGCGTCATTGTAAACAGGACATGTTATGGAATAAAAATTATATTTTTTATCTATAGTATTTTAAAACAAAAACTAATACTGAACAAAGTGAAAACAAAGTGTTTTTTTTTTATATGTGTCTATAAATTGCACAAAAATAAAATAATTTATCGGATCTATACTAGACTTCTGTACCCTCAGCTACTTTTGATGTGGCTTCCAATAACTTCTTGGCAGTAGTCTACATAAGCAAATTACACTGGCCATAGGCATGAAGCTAAACCACCATCTCTGTGTTAGAGGTAAAAATATGACTGGAGAGCTTTGATATGGAAATTGGAATGAAAGTTCCCCTCTGCAGCTTTAAAGTAAAACATTGCCTTCTGATCATCACACCCGCCCCCTCTCCCCCAAAAAAAAATACAGCCAAACAGTATTTTCATGAACCACAATGTTTTTTCTAGAATAATATCCCTATAGAAGAGGATTTTACCTGTAGGTGAAGCTGTTTCTGTTGCTGATGTCTCAGAAGTTGTTGTTGTTGTTGTTGTTGTTGTTGTTTTTGGTGTTGTTGTTGTTGGTGTTGTTGTTTTCTTGGGGTTAGCTGTGGTAAATATGAAATCAAAAATAAACACAATGCTTACACTGTATGCAACTTACGGGCATATTTATCAAGTCCTTACACCCAACTTTGCCAATATTTCACATCAGTTCAATGAAGGTTTGCACAATAATCTATCAAAGAGAGAAGTTGAGGCCTTCAAACTGATTTTTGGGTGAAAAAGAAATGCTCTAAATAGAGCGCAGTGCAAAAGTCCCCTCTGCCCCCTCAATTACTGTCACTTCCATTACTAAACAAATACTGGGTACTTTCCCTGTGAGAGCACGGCTCTAGGAATAAAAGAAAAACATACATAGCTGAAGTGGGAGGTATAAAATCTTGAAGCTATAACTTGGAAAATAAATTGTTGCAGATGAAGCAAAAACTGGGCTCTTAATGCCAATGCCAGATAAATTGGTGGAGAGCGATAACCACTGCTACCCATACAATGCTACGATCCTAATAGAGAAAGAGCTGCAGTTACTCCTAAACAAAATTAAGAGAGATAGAATACCAGATGACATACATCCCTGGGTGCTAATAGAATTAAGTTCAGTAATTCATAAACCACCCTATCCTGTTTTCTAAGTCCAACAAGATTTATATACAGAACTGCTTAGTAAAGAAAACAAAGATTAGAAACAATGGGCATTCTTAGTTTGGAAAAAAAAAAGGTATTTTGAAGGTGAAGGTAAAGGAAGTGACTTTACGTGTTAAAATGTATTGAAAGCCAAAATGAAGATATGGCAAAATATATTTTTGTCCCAAGGACTGTACAAAAGAGAAGAGAAAATTAGTTGTGTATGGATGAAAGGAAATCATCACTCTGTACTCAGCTCTGTACAATTTATAGACCACCCTGTCAACATTCTGTATACTGTTACTGTATGTACATTCCCTATACTACCCTTTCATTGTGTACATTGCTATAAACATTTCCTATACCAGCCCCGTAATCATTCTGTACTCTGCTCTGTACAGTCCCTATACCACCCTATCATCATTCTTTACTCTGCTCTGTATATTCCCTATACCACCCTATTGTCATTCTGTGCACTACTTTGTAAGTTCCCTAAACCAGGGGTAGCCAAACACTGGTCCTCCAGCTATGGTGAAACTACAAATCCCATGATGTATCTCTCTGGAAGTCATGTCTGTGAGAATGTTGCAATGGCTCATGGGATTTGTAGTTCCACCACAGCTGGAGGACCAGTGTTTGGCTACCCTTGCCCTAAACCACCCCATCATCATTCTGTACAATGCTCTGTACATTCCTTATACCAGTCCATCATCATTCTGTACAATGCTCTGTACATTCCCTATACCACCCCATCTTCATTCTGTACAATGCTCTGTACATTCCATATAACAAGCCATCATCATTCTGCACACTGGTTTGTACATTCCATATAACAAGCCATCATCATTCTGCACACTGGTTTGTACATTCCATATAACAAGCCATCATCATTCTGCACACTGGTTTGTACATTCCATATACCACCCCATCATCATTCTGTACACTACTTTGTAAGTTCCCTAAACCACCCCGTCATCTTTCTGTACTCTGCTTTGCATATTTCCTATACCACCATGTCATTATTCTGTACACTGCTTTATACATTCAATATCCCACACCATCATCATTCTGCACAATGCTCTGTACATTCTATATACCACACTAGTGTCATAGTGTACGCTATTCTTCACATTCCCTATAATGCACCATGATTGTTTTGTACACTGCTCTGTTCATGAATGCTAGGTTGTAGATTCCATATTCCCCACTGTCATCATTCTGTATGCTGTGCTGTACATTTCCAAATTCCACACCACCACTTTCTGCACATTGCTGTGTATTTTCAGTAGTCTAATTGACCCTGTATGCGTGTGAGATGGGGACCTTAGATTGTATGCTCCTTGAGGGCACGGACCAGATATGCTGGAAGGTTAATTGGCCCTGTATGTGTGTTCAGTAGAGACTTTAGATTGTTAGCTCCTTGAGGGCAGGGTCTGATGTGAATGTGCAATATGTAAAGCTCTGTGCAAATTATTGGGGCTATATAAATACCTGTAATAATAATAAATAATTTCCCAGTTCTGAAGTAATATCCCAAAACTCCATAGACTTGTTACAAGACCCTTGGACTGATTTTGAACAATAAATCACAATAATTATTGGCACTAGCCAATCAGATTCCAATGGTGTCACACTCAAAAAGCACAAAAAGCACATCAGGCCACAACTGTGAATATAAACAAATATTACTATGACCACTGGAGAGTATACCTATATAAGACAGGGCCCAATACCAAAATCACTACAGGGCCCCCAGTTAGCAAATGTCCCCTTTAGTAAATCAACCGCATCGATTGGGAGCTTGCAGGCATTAATCAAGTCCCACATGGGACCTGTATACAAAAATTAGAAGACCATTAAATAAATATGCAAATAAATATTGAGAGAGATTGAGAAGATCTACTACAAGATCACTCGTGTGACATTGGCCTTACCCTGCATAACCAATAAACTAAAAAAGAAAAACAACTGATACCCCAAAACATCAGAAACAACACGACAAAAGTACATCTACTATAACTTCAACCCAACTCAAAGAAATGTTTAGGTGCTGCTAATATAGTTTTGACTTTCCACAAATTTCACACATTATTTCAGATACTAAAGCTGTTTACAATTAACAAAAAATAGTTTGAACTACCGCATTTACAACATTATTATTGGGCCTCCCATTTGACTCGCATTGTGGATTGTAATGTTCACACTCTACATAAAGATTGGATGACTGTTGAGAAACTCCATTCTGACCTACCCATTGGCATTTGGCCATGGGTCCAGCGATCATACTTGCCCTCCCCCATTTTTTTAAGCCCTAGTGTTGGCCCTACACTGCAGATCCTTCACACCACATTGCGGCATTGAGAGGGTGACAGCTATTAATGTCTTTTGGTTCAGTATCTGGAGACTGGTTATAAAAGGAGATAGAGTCAGTGTGCACGCTACCCTTTGAAAAAGTCCTATGGATAAAACGCAGAGGCTACTCGTAGGAGAGATTGAGTGAGAGTCTTTTCCGGGGGTGGACTGTGCACATTATTTGAAGTTTGGACGGTTGTTTGGAGCCAGCTGAATCCTGTTTCTCAAGCAGTACAGTCCATTTTTAAATGTGAGTTTTTACTATGTTGTCTAACCCCTTCATGACCTATGACGGGATAGTCCCTTCATGAAGTCTGAAGGGGTTACACAGGCTAAAAGCTGGCGGGAGTCTGTTCTGTTTTGTAGAGCCGGTGACCGGCTTTACAGTAGAAGTGATTCTGGTGGCTCAGCTGCCACCAGATTGCTTCTACAAACCGATAACCGGGCCGCCCCCCCCCTCCCGGAACCCCGCCTTGTTTCCTGGACTCCGCTGCCCCTCTTACAAGCCCAGGCTTGCCGGATGTCGGCAGGAAGCTGGGGAGTAGAGCAGCGAACATCCGTTCGCCGTCCACGTACTATGGGACCAAGAGAGACACGTATTGCATCACTGCCGGTTCAATAGCTTTCATTGGTCGGCTCCTGAAGCTCAGCAATAAGCTATTGATGTGCGATCTGCACTTCAATAGCTTATTTCAAGTGTAAAGGTGACACTGGGGGTCTTTTGGACCCCCAGCATCACCTTGAAGAGGACCTGTCACTGCCATTATGCAATCACATGGAGGGATTTTAAGCCCCCCTATGTGATAGCAATTAAAGTAAAGATACAAAGAAACTGTTTTAAAAATATTATTAAATAAATTAAATGTAAAAATAATATTAAAAATGTCCCCCGCCTCTGCAAGCACGCGCCTTGTCACCTAAGCATACGTTGGGTGCACCTACGTATGAAAACGACGATCGCGCTACACTTGTTGGGTATTGCCGCACACGCCAGAAGGAGAGCAATAATTCTAGGGCCAATATGTATGCGTATCTCTAAACTGATGATCTGTGGGGGCTTTTACATTTTTAACCTGGGCATGTTGGGTATCCATTTACTCGTTGTAACCTAATCGTTTTTAATTTGTTTTTAATTGTGTTTTGGGGCATTAAATGTAACTTAAGTGCATTTTCACTAAATGTTTGGGTTTGATAATAATTTGCGCTAATGTCGTGCAACATAAAAATTGGCAACTGCCGCTATTTTATTCTATAGGGTCTTGGCTTTCAGAAAATATATAATGTGTGGGGGTTTTAAGTAATTTGCAGGCCTAAAATGTACATTATAACATGGGTGCAAAAAAATAAAATAAAAAAACCTTGGTCCTTACCCTAAGTGGCGGTATTATTTTTTTCTTTTTTTCATGTAATTTTTCGGTTTATTTTTTTTATGAATTATTTTCGTCTTTGTCGTTCTTTTTTTAATATCCCGCCGGTTCCGCCCCCCTGCGAAGCGTACCCTCGCAAGGGACGGAACCCGGAAGCCAGCATCGGCTGAAGAATACAGCGCGGCTCGAGGGACAAGGTAAGTAAATGCTATGCAGCATTCCCGAGTGTAACTCGGCGTTACCGCTTATGGTATGGGAAAATAACCTTGAGCTATACTCGGGAATACCGCCAGGGAGGTTAAGGGATTAATAAATTACGATTACAATTTTACAATGTTACACTATATACAATCCTGAACTGTTATATTCTGGAAAATGAAAATAATCGGAGGATGATCCGTTGCAAGTTAACCATCTGAAGGTTGTGAGGGATCTATTGCAAGTTAACCATCTGAAGGTTGTAAGGGATCTATTGCAAGCTAACCATCCAAAATCCGGGGGAAGAAATATTTGTGACCTAAAAGGATTATTAAGGAGCATTAACAGACCATTATTTGGTCTATAGAATCTGGTGAGTGTGCTGGGTATTGCGTACAAGGAGGGGAATTCACTACATAGTGGAAGGAATCACAAGAAGTCACAGTTGAATATGGACTATTTGTTATTATGATTACTATTGTTTTTGAAAGTGATTAAGGGATTGTGACATATATTACTTGTATAGATGTTATATTGTTACTAAGATTATTTACATTGATCTTGTACTGAGATATATACAGTAGTTGCTATTAGAGCAAAAGAGGTGATTTTTGAGGGTGGGGATAGCGTGGTGTATTTTGTGGTTATTTGAATTATAAACTAGGCTCACAATGGTGTAATACCCCGGCATCTCTCCATTGCATATATCCGTCTATGCCCGACACTTGTTGGAGGTGCTCTCAAGAGTTCGGCACTCTCTTGCATGTGTGGTGGACTTGTGCACTTATTACACCTTTTTGGACGGAATTCCGTGACCTTATTACACATATTACGGTTATTTCTCTGGATTTTATTCCTGCCTCGTTCCCACTATACCGTTTCTCTGCTCCTTTACGCATATCTAAACGATCGGTGGTGCTTCATTTATTGAATGCTGCAAAAAACTGTCCTCTCCAGGCACTGGAAATCATGCCATCCGCCAAGGATTACAGAATGGCTCCTTTGTGTAAACTATGAGGCAGATATCGAGGAGCTCCTTCATGCCAACAATGACATCATGACTCGTTACCTCAAGACATGGACGAGGTGGCATCTGTTTAAATACACAGACGTTTATGCGGCTTTGATTACATAATGTCCTGACTTATCTGTTCTTTAGCTCTTTTCTTTTTCTACAGTGTGGGTTGTTATTCCATCTGACTCTTTTTCCAAATACCACCCCCCCCCCCTTCTGGAGAGCTGCCCAGACAGGGGACTCTATCTCTGTTTCTGTTCTTGTTTTTATCTTCTTTGCTCTCTTTGTTCCTCATTCCTCAATACCTCTACTACTTCTGGTGAGTGTTTTTATTTTTTTATTACATATTGGAGGAGATCAATCACTGAAGCAACATACTCCATGAATATATTAGAGGCATTAGTTCCCAATCGCAGAATACGATACAGATTTATATGAACATCAATCTGCATTTGAGCACTGTTTGATATCGATGTGTATGAACACTTGTGCACTGTTAGATTTATTGGACACTTATCAAGTCTCAAGATTTACACTGGGAACTTTATCACAAAGGATTCAAATTATTTATTGGAGTCTGATTAAGAGAGGTTCAGCGTGGTGCAATGGTTTAAGATTTTTATACTATATAGTTGGCACGGCAGCAGACTTGGTTTATTCATTTATTTATTACAATTTTGACACTTATCTTATTGGGATACATTTAGTGCGGATAAGCTGTTAGAATATCCCTATTATCTTTAAGTCTCTGCAGCTCGTAGTCTTTCCTTTTTTGCAATCAGATTTTGATTTCACTGTTTTATAGTCATTTTTCATACAATCTACTGTAAGCTACATACGAATGGTTTGTCTTACTCCTTTTCCTGTTATTCTATATTCCCATTAATTTGTATTGCTTATTGCACTGGTTTTGTTTTTTTCTCTTTCTCTTGACTGTGTTTCTTGACGCTGTAATTACCTTTTTTAGTGGCCTGTTGTGCACCTGTGAGAAAAAAACAAATAATTTGAAAATTAATTACACACAAGAAGAGAAACAGACAAGCACCAACAGTACAAGCATTTGATACCACCGAGTTTCCATTTTTGGGGACCTTTGTTTTAGAATATACATTGTGTCTATTGCATCAACTACTGCAGTATACAATTTCGGTCACTAGATGGCAGTGTTTATAAGTTCTGTTATATCTATGGTATATACTCTGTTGTATTGAATAAGGTAGCTAATAAAGCTGTGGCTTCCTTCCTGTTTTCAAGCTATAAGCAGCATGCATATCAGACTGTGTGCTTGTGTTTCTCTGTGAGGCTGTGCAAGAAGTTCCAACACTTTGACTATCTCTCAAGGTTTCCACCTTGAGGAACCTTTAATTGTCCCTCCACTTTTGTATTAATAATGTCCCTGTAGAGTCCTCTTCTGTTTCTTATAATTCCCAAACTGCCAATGAGCTTAGACTCTGGTGCAGCATTTATTTATAACAGGGGCTGTGGCACTTAAGGAGGAAGAGACGTCACACAAAACACTTCCCTGACAGTCATACAGGTGTAAATTGGAGACATGGAGGGCATGTATGTTTATTGGATCTGAAGATGCCAGAAGCATCGTCATAACTGACGCATAAAAGGAACTTATTGAAAAAGAATGCATTCAGGAAAACTGATGGGAAGTTGATGTATGTTTATAGTATGTTTATTGGGTATGAAGGTCCTATGTTTGCATAGATATCCCCTAGACAGACTGATCTATTGTGTCCTGACAAGATAGCATTGTAAATGTTACTTGTTAAATATGAAAAAAATGACATATAAAGAGAACTTTATACAGAAAAATGTTTCATAATTAGAACATGTTTAACAATCAACAAACTACTCTGTCTGACACTGTCCTTCCTTTTGGAGGGTGGTTGCTTTGGTTCCCCATGGTCCCTGTGTGTGTTGTAAAGTAGCCACTGCTCCAAGCTAGCTCCTGTGATGGACTACAATCTCAATATATATTAGTAAACTAAAAATAAGATTGTAGTCCTTCATGTGGCAATACGGAAGCATAATTGGGAGGAAGGGATGCAGCATTGTTACCATATAACAAAGAGGACCCGAACAAGGCTCCATTCACACTGGAGCAGTTGTCCGCATGTATTTGGCTGGGTGAATACAGAAACAGAAAAACCAATGCACTTTACATGTGCAATGTTCAGACATTTGCAGCAGCCACGCGGTACGAAACAGGAGTTTTGATTGATTCTGCACGTTCGCGGCTATATAATAGCTGCAAACGAGAGGAATCTGTGCTTCACATATAGCGTTTGCGTCACATGCGGTCTTCCACATGGAAAACTGCTTTGGAAACGCAAACGCTATATGTGAATGGAGCCTTACGGCAGGATGACCAGGTATTCTAATGAAAGCTGCAGATTTAGAAAAATTAAACATTTCTTTTGAACTGGCAACTGGTGAAGCCTATGCAAGGTTTTAGCGTTCGGGTTAATGTAAATGTGACATTAAATTATAGTGATATATTATATATATTAGTATAGTAATACACACTGCCTGTCCAAAAAAAAAAGACACACACCGCCTTTAGCTTTGATCACGGTACACATTCACCATGGCTTTGCTTCGATAAGCTTATGCAATGTAGCAGCATTTATTTGCATACAGAGCTGCATTAATTTTTACAAGATCTTGTAGTGATGATGGGAGAGAAGGACCACTGTGCAAAGTCTTCTCCAGCACATCCCAAATGGTTCTCAATGGGGTTAAGGTCTGGACTCTGTGGTGGCCAATCCATGTGTGAAAATAACATCTCATGCTCTGTTTAACAATTTGAGCCTGAGGAATCCTGGCATTGTCATCTTGGAATATGCCCAATGTGCAATATTCAGGTAGGCAGCTGACCTAATTTTTTTGGGGACATATCATTACTGAACCTAGGCTAATTATCCAGTGGAAGGCTCTGACCTACTTGTATTATGTGACATTAAAATATGATATATTAAATATATGTTTCTTCTTCATCCAAGTGTACAAATGCTCATAGTTTAGATCCTGAATTGGCTTGCAATCCTGAATTAACACCTGACTACTAATTAATCTCTGAAAGGACACCCTAAAAAATAACAAAATGCTATCCCCTCTTCAGTCTTTCATGAATGCCGCTGCTAGACTCATTCACCTAACCAACTGCTCAGTGTCTGCAACCTCCCTCTGGCAGTCCCTCCACTGGCTTCCAAGAGCCCAAAGTTATAAAGTTCTAAATATTAACAACCACTTACAAAACCATCCACAACTCTGCCCCCGGCTATATCTCCAACCTCATCTCAAACTATCACTCTAACTGTCCTCTCCTCCCAAGGCCTACTGCTCTCTAGCTCCCTCATCACCTCCTCCCATGCTCACCTCCAAGACATCTCTAGAGTCTCTCCCATCCTCTGGAACCTTCTACTTCAACCTTTAGGTGATCCCTGAAGACTCATCTCTTCAGGGACGTCTATCCCGCCTCAATCTAACCACTGAACTATCACTTTCCCAAACAATTCATCCCCACACAGCTACCTCCTCATGTATCACTTGCCCCTCCCTTTTGGATTGTAAGCCCTCAGGGGCAGGGCTCTCCTTACCATCTTGTCTGAATTGTATTGTAAATGTAATATCTTCCTTATATTGTAAAGCGCTGCAAAAACCGTTGGGGCTATATAAATCCTGTATAATAATAATAATAATAATAATAACTTCTTACATAAATTGCCATCATCATCCAACCATGTGCAGACAAATATCCTGGGTTCTTTGTTGTTTTTCTTGTACGAGATTGGGTATTCTTTGCAAACGGAAAGTTCATCACAATTACTAAGCTAAGTGAACATTTCCTTGCACAGTGAACAGCCTGTTTGTTTTTAGTAAATCAACCCAAAGATAAGAATCTTCTTTTCAGCCATGCCGCTCTAATGTTCAAAGCTCATTTGGCTGAAGGTAACTATCATTTAAAAAAAAATAAAGATCCTTATCTTGGTGTGTTAGATGTGTACATTGAGCCTGTTGTCTAGACTGGTAGCTGTCTGCAGATATCACATTTTGTTTTTGTTATGCCTTTGAGTACTATAACTGCAGCCTTGCTTTCACTGTCTCATGGGGTACACAATCTTAATTGAGGAGTTTTTATGTACAGGTAATAAATGTTGCTTAAATCTGCATTTGACGCTTAGTGTTGGATAACATAAATTCTATGTAAAGCCAAATTTAAAAATTTAAAATATTGCACTTTACCAATCCTTAGAAGTGGTGGATTTTTTGGGCTTTTTCTTATTATTTTTACCGGGTGATCAGGCCAGTAAGTCTGGTATTTTTAACTTCCTCTAACAGGTCAAGCTATCCAGGAGAAGTGTCAGTTAGCGGGTTGGGACAAAACATTTAAAACAGATAGGGGTGCTTACAATGGTCAGCTTTTATTCATTTATTTAAACCTTTATCCCAAAATAAAAAAAAAGTCCTGTTGCTGTAACTGCTTGAACATTGTGAGATGAAGTTTGGCTTTAATTTGCTAGTCAAGTCCATCTAAATCTTACACTACCTTCTCCACAGAATGACAATGCTGCTGTCCAAGGGTGCCTCCATTGCTCCTCCATAGAGTGTAGCCATGAGGACAGGAAGTTTGTTACTGGCTGGATCACCAACAGCAATCAACTTAACATTTGCCAAAACTATGTAATATAAGGATATGCCTAAGGATATTCCAACATCCAATCAATCTGTATTCAGGGTGACAAGACCTTTAACTACATAGTTGTTGGTATCTCTAAGAAGATTACATTGAAAGCTAAGTTGGTAGCTCTAAAGAAGATTGTATAGTTAGATTGTAATGTGTGTGTGTGTGGGGAGCATTAGGGAAATTGACCTTTAACTTAGGTCCTCCAAACTGCAAGTTGCTATCTGTCCAAGTAGGCACCACACATTGTCTTTGTAGAGCAACATGCTTTGGCTTCACCCAAGGACTGCAGAAGTTGAGAGATTCCCATGAAGTCAGCTGCCTCCTCTATAAGACACAACCTCTGCAGTGGTCTAATTGCCCTGATTACTCTACTGTCTCAGGTACTCCCCCATTTATATCCAAACAAGCTTTCCCCAAAGGTTCCCACAGGAACAATTGCTGCACAAATGACTGATATAACAAGCTGGATACTGTTTATTCCCAAAGTCAAAAACATGCTGTAAACAAATACAGGCTCCTCTAACTATAATATGTTTCACCAAATGGCTTGTGGGCAACATATTGGCTTAGTGGTTAGCACTTCTGCCTTGCATCACTGGGGGTTCATATCCTGGTCAGGATAATATCTGCAAGTAGTTTGTCTGTTCTCCCTGTGATTGTGTGGGTTTCCTTCCACACTCCACAGACATGCTGGAAGGTTAATTGGCTCCTATCTAAATTGGCCCTATATATGTGCGCAGTAGAGACTTTAGATTGTTAGCTCCTTGTGGGCAGGGTCTGATGTAAATGTGCAGTATGTAAAGCAATGCGCAAATTGTTGGTGCTATATAAATACTTGTAATAGTAATAAATAATTTCCCAGTTTTTAAGTAACTCTTAGGCTCTGTTCACACCTGGGCGTATCGAATATGCGCGTTTGTCGCGCGTTTCGTGACACGCGTTTTTACTGCGATTTGCGGTTAAAAAACGCACGACAAACGCGCGTTTCCGAGGGCTA
Source organism: Nanorana parkeri (assembly GCF_000935625.1). NCBI lineage: Eukaryota > Metazoa > Chordata > Amphibia > Anura > Dicroglossidae > Nanorana > Nanorana parkeri. The sequence goes on along the minus strand of NW_017309226.1, from coordinate 69,905 downwards.
CTTGGCTGTATCCCAATGGAAACGCTCAACAAAAACGCTGCAAAGAAGCTCATGTACCTTTTCAAGCGTAGGCCGTTTTGTAGCGCGTTCAGACGGGCTGAAATACGGCAAGGTGTGAACCATACCCATAGAAAACAATGGGATTTTCATGTTTGAGCGTTTTTTAGAGCGTTCGTAGAGTGTTGAACGCGCTACAAAACGTACAGGTGTGAACCAGGCCTAAAGACTCGTTACAAGACCTTTTTGCCTGATTTAGTAACAATGAATCAATATAAATATTTTCACCAGCCAATCAGATTCCATCTGTGTCAGACTAAAAAAGCGCAAAAAGCTTCACAAAATATGCCCATGTTATTGTTTCTATCTAATCCCTCCTTCTTACCAGCGATGGACTCCCCTAGATCCTTTAACGCTTGGGTGACACATGATCTGACCCTTTTTGGGAAATTTCAATCTGATTCAGGTCTTAAAACCTTTCAATACCTTAAAGAACATTTTCAAATTCCGAATACCACATTTTTTCATTACCTGCAAACTATAGCTTTCATCTCTAAAACAATAGGACAAGCTAAAAATGTCAAACTCCTGAGCCCTTTTGAATGCATCTGCCATGATGATCAATACTGTCAGGGGTTGATCTCTCTTCTTTATCTCAGCCTGATGTCTTCACCCCAACCCCCTCACCTTTCTTATTCTTCCAAATGGGAACAAGAGTTGGACGTTACATTGGGAGACGAGGCATGGTCTCAAATATGGTTATCGACCAAATCGAGCTTGAGGAGTGCAAGTGCGTTGGAGACCAATTACAAAGTGCTACTGAGATGGTACATGGTCACTGTTCAGATAGCCACATTAGCCCCCTTACATCCACCTCAGTGTTTCTGGGGCTGTATTGAATTAGGCTCCCATGCACATATTTGGTGGTTCTGCCCGGTCACATCACGCTTCTGGGATCAAGTGTTTCGTATTCTCTCGGTTCTAGTAGGTAAACCAGTAATCAAAGATCCAGCTATGGCTCTTCTCAATTGGCAACCTGAATCCCTTTCCAATAAAAGCTTTAAACTTTGTTTACATGTACTGGCAGCTGCTAAAAGGGAAATTGCTAAATCATGGCAAAGACCCACTATAAAAATATCTAATGTAAAGAGCCGTGTCTCCTGGGTTATGGCACATGAAAAGCGTACAGCCAAACTCACAAATACCATGACTAAATTTGAAAACATTTGGTCTTCTTGGGTCCAACATTATTTACCCCTCGATTTGACCCACGTCTACTTTCCTTTTGACCTTCTTCTTTGATATGCCCTTATTTACCCCTCTTTTCGGCCACCCCTGGGACCCCTCTCCTTCTTTTCTTTGGCTCACTTCCCTCTTCATCGTTCCTTTTCACTTTTTTTTCCGCCTTTCCCTCTTTCTGTCTTTAGTTTTTTCTTTAATTACTTATTATTTGGTAAAAATTACACTTCTGATCTCTAGGGATCATAGTGCCTTTCACAATATCCAGCCAAGATGCGACAATGAGCCCTATAATGCATTGAGATATTAAGCTGTTTCTTTTTCTGTTTCTTGTGGTTTAAGGTGCTTATATTTCCATGCAATTTTATTACTTGCATATTGTGTCTATGCTATTGTTTTTTGTAATGACTTAACTTTTTCAATAAACATTTATGTGAAAAAAAAGCGCAAAAAGCACATCAGGCCACAACTGTGAATATGAACAGATATTACTATGGCCAGTGGAGAGCATTTGCATACCTAATGTAAGACAGGGCCCAATACCAAAGTCACTACCGGTCCCCCTAGTTAGCAAAATTTTTACTAGTCCTTTAGTAAATCAACTGCACTGATTAGGAGCTTGCAGACATTAATCAAGACCCACATAAATAAATATGTAAATAAATATTGAGAGAGATTGAGAAGATCTACAACAAGATCACTATGGTGACATTGGCCTTACCCTGCATAATTAATAAACCAATAAAGGAAAAATGGATAGGACAACACATCAGAAACAACGCAACAAAAATACATCTACTTTAACTTCAAGCCAACTTGACACAAATGTTTAGGTGCTGCTAATGTGTTTGACTTTCCAGAAATTTTACACATTATTTCAGATACTAAAACTGTTTATGTTTAACAAAAAATAGTTTTACAAATAATTACTCACAAGAAGAGAAGCCGACAAGCACTAACAGTACAAGCATTTGATACCACCGAGTTTTCATTTTTGGGGACCTTTGACTATCCATGAAGGTTTCCACCCCAAGGAACCTTTACTTGTTCTTCAACTTTGGTGTTAATGATATCGCTGTAGAGTCCTCTCTTGTTCCTTATAATTCCCAAACTGCCAATGAGCTTAGACTCTCTAGCACCATTTATATATAACAGGGGCTGTGGCGGAGAACAGAAGGAGTAAGAGACGTCACACAAAGCACTTCCATAACAGTAATACAGGTGTAAATTGGAGGCGGGGAGGACTTGTATGTTTATTGGATCTGAAAATGTCAGAAGCATCGTCACAACTGATGCATAAAATTAACCTATAAAAAAGAATGCATTCAGAAAAATTGATGAAAAGTTTGTGTATGTTTATTGGGTGTGAAGGTCCAATGTTTGCATAGATATTCCCTAGACATACTGATCTATAGTGTCCTGGCAAGATATTGTAAATGTTATTGGTTGAATGTAAAAAAAAACAACAAAAATTAACAATGAAATATAAAGAGAACTTTACACAGAAAAGTGTGTTATAAATAGAACATGTTTCACAATCAACAAACTACTCTGCCAGCTCTGTCCTTCCTTCTGGAGGGTGGATACCTTTGTTCCCCATGGTCCCTGTGTGTGTTGTAAAGTAGTCAACGCTCCAAACTCACTCCTGTGATGGACTACAATTACAATACATATTAATAAACTAAACATGAGATTGTAGTCCATCACAGGAGCGAGATTGGAGCGGTGACTACTTAACAACATACACAGGGACCATGAGGAACAAAAGTATCCACCCTCCAGGAGGAAGGACAGTGTCAGCAAAAATTCAGAGTAGACATGTGCACCAGCAAAAAAATGGTTTAGTTTCGATTCGGACTTTGCGTTATTTCGTTTTTTGGGATTCGGGTCCGAAATTGAATTCGATTCGGAATTCGGATGAAATTTGTTACCTGTAGTCTTTCGTTTAGTTTTTGTTTCGTTTGTTCGTTCATGCAGCAAAGTGACATTGGGGAAAAAAACTTTTTTCCTCCCACAGTCTGCAGAAGAGGCAAAATTAAAAAGCGTGAGGTCCCCCCCAATTCATACCAGACCCTTTAGGTCTGGTAGGAATGTTAGAAGGGACCCCCCCAAGTTAAAACAAAAAAAAGTGCGTGGGGTTCTCCCCAAAACCGATACCAGGCCTTTTAGGCATGGTAGGAATTTAAGGGGGAACCCCAGCCCCCAAAAATGGGGAAAACATTCCTACCAGACCCTTGATCCAAGCACTGTCAGGGCAGGAAAGGGGGGGTGATCGAGCGCCTCCCCTCCCTGCGCCTTACCAGGCCTTAGCATTGGGAGAGTGTCCCCATGTTGATGGGGACAAGGGCCTCTTCCCCACAACCTTGACCCGGTAGTTGTGGGGGTCTGCGGGCAAGGTGTTTTATTTGCATCAGGGTACCCCTTTAATTAAGGGGCACCCAGATGCTGCCCCCCCTTGTGAACTAAAGGGTTAAATATAAGAGTCAATGTTTGACTATTCCTTTAATTTTTTTTTTTTTAAATGGCTCCATCTATGTAATCCAGCGTCAATCACGATGCACGACGCCGCCGACCCGCCAAAATAAAGAAAAGTCCCGCCGCACGGCGACCGTCCGAGCCTGACGAAAACTCGCCGCAAAATGACATTCCTGCTCAAATGTAAACAGATGGGCGGAGCGAACCGTGATGTCATGGCTTGCTCCGCCCATTTGACATTCTCAGCTGTGAAATACTACATAGCATTCGGAAACTCCCGAATGCTATTTGTGAGTTTCCGAATGCCCTTTGGGTCTGTGAGCCGAGGTGTCATATGAAAAGCATTATCACACCTCGGCTCACAGACCCGAATAACATTCGGAAACTCATGAATAGCACGCAGGAGTTCCTGAATGCTATGTAGCATTTGACAGCTGAGAATGTCAAATGGGCAGAGCGAGCCGTGACCTAGAGGGTCTGGTATGAATTGTGAATTGGGGGGAACCTCACGCTTTTTTTTTTTCATCTTCTGCAGACTGGAAAAAAAAAGTTTTCTAATGTCACTTTGCTGCAACGAAATTTCATCCAGACTACCGCTAATGAATTTTGGGGAAATCTAAAATTCGGATTCGTTTGCATTTGTTATTTCTGTCATTCGGAATTCGGTTACATCCGCATGTCCGAAGTTCCGAAATTTCGCCCGAATTTCGTTTCGGAATGAAACTAATCACACATTTCTAATTCAGAGATGATTTGAGGAACTACAGCCAATTGATACACAAATAAGATATATTTTTGTTAATAGTTAAGGTACCTGAATTTATTTTTAACATTTAACCCCTGAGTCTAGTGTCACTTTAAGTAGATGTAAACCATAACTGAATTACACTGACTTTGCCAAAGCATTGTGCATGATAAACAATTGCCATTTTTATTTTTTATAAAATAAAACATATTTATTTTCATCTTTTTTTAATTGTTTGTTGAAATATCTGCTTCATCAGAAGCCTGTGTGATAGAGTGACAATGTGGAAGCACAACTAGTAGGAAGGGACAGGGGGGACCTGTACAAGGACCTCTATGGCACAATGATTAGGTATTCTAATGAAAGTTGCAGATTTAAGAATATTAAACATCTCTTTTGAAGTGGCATTAACATGGTAAAGCCTATGCCAGGTTTGTAGTGATTGGGTTAATGTAAATGTGACAAGCACTGTTCCTCATGTACTCCCCGATACCAATTACCGATACTTTTGTTAAAGTGACATGTGACATTTTTTTCTAAAGCAATAAAGACTAATGATTTTAGGACAATGGTGGAGTAGCAGGGCCCGACCACTGCTGCAAATGTTGTGATCCTGGTAGTTCTGCCACTGACTCCAAGCTGGAGTGGGACTACAAATCTCAGCAATACATTATACAGCAATGCAGAATACCAACAGCTATAGAGGACTACAAATCCCAGCAAGCTATTACACAGCAATGCAGAATACCACCAGCGACAGAGGACTACAAATACCAGCAAGCTATTACACAGCAATGCAGAATACCACCAGCGACAGAGGACTACAAATACCAGCAATCCATTGTACAGAAATGCAGAATACTATCAGTGATAGAGGACTGAAAATCCCAGCAATACATTATACAGCAATGCAGTATAATATGAATCTACATATTCTGTGTTGCTCACCACAGCTATGCTGCATCTCAGGAGGCTGTGTGGGGTCTGACCAGGGCTTTGCAGCATCTCACATGGGATGTAAAGGGGTCTAAGGAGGAAGTGGGGGGTCTCACCAGGGCTGTACGGGATCTCACCAGGGCTGTGCAGAGATTCAGGAGGATGTTCAGGGTCTCACCAGGCCATTGCAGGGTCTCCACAGAGCTGTGTGTGGGGTCTCACCAAGGCCTTAACAGGCAGGTGCAGGGCTGTCCAGGGCTATGCCGGTCTCTGTGGGTAGCAGGAAGGAGAAGATGTGGGGCTGGACCCGCACTGTAAAAGACCGCCACCGTGAGGTCCCCAGTAGGATTCCTGAGGTCCCCAAAAAGTGCGAGACCTCGGGCAGCCACTCCTATTTAAAAATCTAAAGGGTCGGTATCAGCCTTTAGTATTGGGGCATTTTCATGAGTAAAAGTACTCGTGAAAATGCCATGTATCGGCACAATAATAAAAGTTACAGAACTTTCTCAGCATACTTCCCATCAATAGGATAAACCATACTGCCCAAAATGGTGATGTTTATTTCAGGGTTTTTTCTACCTTTTATGTCATAGCAAATTTCTGTATCTAATTTCTGTCTTGTCTTTTTGTCTCTTTGTGCCTGCCCAGGGATATTACATTATAAAAAAAAGTGGATTTCTATGTGCTGAGCTAAGTATTTATACTCCTAGAAGGATTGTTGCATAACATCACTAGTGCCTGTATGCTTGGTTGTATGTTTGCTGTTAATGTGTATGAGGTCCCATTCACACCAGGGCGGCTGTGGAGCAGTGCGGTTTCCGTACGATTTTTAAAATGAGGTTTTGGCTGTTTCGAATTGCGTTTCAGAGCTTCCAGTGGAACCGCGCTGATCAACGTGGAAAAAAAAGCTCAGGGAGAAATTCGAGGCGAGGCGGTTCGGATTGCGAGGAACTTCACGTTCGCATGATCGGTCCCCATAGCAATGTATGGGATTGTTCATGTTGGCGGATCCACGCGGATTTGGCCGAACTGCCCTGGTGTGAACCTGAAGGTGCATCATGTCGTATCTGCAGATTAGTGTCAGTGTGTAGAAGCTATCGTATCTGCCAGATAGAAATCTGTGTTTGTATATGTAGCTGCTTGGCAGGCCAGTCAGTTGACAAACTGTAGGTGTTGGCGAGCTACCTGGTGCCTGGTGTGTGTGTGTAGGCAGTGAGAATAGTGATCATGCAAGGATAGCTTGGGGAAGCTAGGAAGTGTGTGGGAAGCACTTGGATACACCACAACCCGAGTATATCAGATAACATGCAAGTTTTGTGTCTGTCTGTGAGTGGCTCTCTAGAGGTGGTTGATGGTATTACAGGCTGTGATAGATTTTCCTCACTTCATGTACTGCTGACAATATATTACCAGACTAAAAGTGAGGGAATATCTGCAACACAGACAAAAATAAAAGGCTTGAAGAGAGAGTGAAGAACAGAAGCACCACACCAAAAGGTTACAGTTGAAAATATGTTTATTCCACTAGCATGTCTCCATGTCTGCAAGTCAGGGCACCTGATGAGGAATAGATGAGGCCAGAGACTGCCATTGTCTGTAATCCGTCATCTGTTGTCGGTAAAGTAAATGGTATTTTTCATTCTTTTTAACTGTGTGTGTGTGTTATTTCAGTGATACTAAGGTGAGAAGCTTCAATCACATACAGGTGAAACTCGAATAATTAGAATATCGTGCAAAGTTCATTTATTTCACTAATGCAACTTAAAAGGTGAAACTAATATATGAGATAGACTCATTACATGCAAAGCAAGATAATTCAAGCCGTGATTTGTCATAATTGTGATGATTATGGCTTACAGCTCATGAAAACCCCAAGAACCCCAAATCCACAACCTCAAACAAGTAGATTATTACATGCAATCAATAAAACAAGGATTGTACATAGAACAATATCGGACCTCTAAAAAGTACAAGCATGCATATGTACTCAGTACTTGGTTTGGGCCCCTTTTGCAGCACTTACTGCAATTACTTTTGCACGATATTCTAATTATTCGAGTTTCACCTGTATATAATCAGCTTTTTTGGGGTCATTGCATAGGGGTTTGAGATGAACAAGTGCCAGGTAGTTTCTTTTTTCTTCATAAAGCCCATGGAACATGCTCGAAAACAAATCCCCGGTGAACAAAAAAAGTGAATCGTGAAATCACAACACACAAAAAAGTGCACAAGGGTGCTATTGGTCCTCTCTGGTGAGAAGGGCCACAATTTCCTGATCCCCCGGGGCGCAAGGCTCCTGACAGGGACAAGAACGACTTAGGTCCACTTACCCGAAGGCCGGCGGACTCCGATCCTCTAGGACCTGGCGAAACAGGTCTACCGAGTACTAGGTTGGGAGCTCCCCCGATGGGAGACCCCGAGTGGGAAGAGACAGAGGGTCACATAAGGGTCACAGAATTTCCTCCCCGACATCAGGAATGGGCCCCGAAGGTATCTGCATCCTCTTCTGTGAAGTCAAAAGTGCCAATTGTGCATAAAAAAGTGCATAAATAATCTAGTGCCAGTGCACTACCCTGACAGGCCTTAAGGGCCGGAGTGCAAAAATATTGCCCTGGGCTAGCCATAAGGCCTGCTCAAGAGGCGTAGTGCAGAAAAAGCAAGTAGGTGCCGTGACCAAGTGTCAGTGAAATCACATGTGGGGTCCCACACCCTAGTGATTTTCTGGCACCCCTGGGACGCCTACCCCAGGGGGCACAGCACCAGGGGCCTCTGCCACCCCCGAACCCTCCGGCCAGACAAATGCAGCCCCATCCCTACCAGAAGGCATTAGTACCGGCACATTTCCTGCCTACAAGTGGGGACAAGCTCGGCGAACCGGACCAGAATCAACCCAGGAGGAAAGGAAACCCCTCCGTCACCCACCTATCACATCAGGGAATACTAAGCATCTCTCCGTTCCATTTTGGGGCGGTGGATCGATGCTGTTCTTCCCTGAAAACTGATAAGAACATATACTACACTTGATCTTAGCCAAAAGGCCAAGAAGCGATATGGGATTCCTTATTTCAAGTCATGACATCAAGTCAAACTACTACAATGGTGGCAGCGGTGCCATTGCATTGATTCCAACTGAATCACGACAGCAGGATTTAATTCTCTTGATGCTGCTAGTGAAATTATTATGAGATTCATCCTCTGCAGTTTTTTATATGCTTTGCCCAAGCTCATTGTTTAAAGTGGTCACTTGGGAGACAGAGTAGGGTGACGATGTCTTCATGTAAGGAAACAGAACCTGCAGCTGTAAGTTGAGTGGGGTATGTCAGTAAGAGTTCCACAGTAAGCTTACAATAGCTCTATGATTGTATGTCCTGCCATATACAATGTTTGGAACAACATTGTTATCTTGCCCAATCAAGAGCTTTTAGTCATTATTTCAGCTCAATAACCAACAAAACATATAGAAACGTCAGTATATATGGCTGTAACAAATGTAAAAGCCAAGAGAACTGGTGATGAAGCATAAATACCTACAGTGACCTTATGAACATTCTCTTTGTTATCAGAGAGTCTAAAAATAGACAACAGTTTCCATGCATGTGTTAACTGGAATCTTAGCACGCAAGAAAATAAATTATTGGTTGGGTATCTCATCTAAAATGAGAGAATCTAGTTATTTATTAGTATTTTAAACACTGATATGGTCATCAAGGTTGAAATAAATATATTCTGGGAACATTTGTTTATCTAATAATAACTGGATGATATGCATGATACCTACACCCAGAGTAATGGATCATTTGAGAATTATTGACACAGATGACATTGTGAACCACAGTCTAGTTTTTAACACCCAAAGTGGGTGGTGGGAATGTAGTAAACTGTGTTTAAAGGGATAGTGCATTAAAATGAGGACCTGAAAGCATAATAAAAGACCCATTTCCCAAGATGGTGTGTCAGAGAATCCATGTGTATGTGTCCATTCACCACCATTCATCATCATGTGTCACAGTATCTGTTGAAAAGATATTGCAGATATAACTTTTGATATAACCATGCTTCCTTAGAACAGCTTTTGTTTTACAACTTGTGCACTCTGTTTGGAGAATTTTAGGTACTTTGACAAATCTGTTGCCTACTTGGTCAAGATGTTGTTTATGTTTATCTGGAATGTCATATTTGTTCTGTAAAATGGTAGAGCACAGCATACCTTGAGTAGACATCAATAAATGTGAGGAAATGTATTTTCTTTGTTAGAGTATGAGCTTCCATAGGACCACATACAGTAGATCCAAGTGAATTAAGTCCAAAGCTAGCAGTCCCTGAAGAATTAGCAGTTGTGTGAAATATGCACCATTTCCAATTACAATGGAATGACTGATTTCAAATCAGTTGCCTATATGTTTAAATCCCTTGTCAGGGCACCCACAACTTTTTTTGTGAGGGCTTTAAAAAGCTCTGTTAACAAACCTTCCTTTACCCAGGTCAACACTTACCCCTCCTCTGCAGAGCCTATTATCCTCTCCCTCCCAAAAAATGCCGCTCTCTCACATTGTTAAATCCCTACAAACTTGCTCGCCCCTCCTACACGCCCGACCCTGCTCACCACAGATAGCTAAATGGGCTACCCTTCTTCAGGTCTCGCAAGAAGATGTGGATCAGTTGCTGCTCCAGGGATGGCTGAACCTTAGGAGAGCCATTGCCAGCGAGTCTTGGAGGGAAACCCAGTTCAAACTAATCCACAGAGCATACTACGCCTTTAATATTCACTATAAGAACCCTCCCCCAGACTGGCTGACGTCTTGTCCCAAATGCCAAATTGCCTCACCAGATTTGGACCACCTCATCTTGCTATGCCCCCTCATTCACGCTTTTTGGAGCACAGTCCTCGCCTACATGCAATCTATTTCTGGCACTCACAGTCCCCTACACCCGGCACTATGCCTCTTTCACATGGCCACCGCGACCGCCACCGCCGCGCTTCGAGCTCCTTCTAGGAGGGAACACTTTAGTATGCTTGCGGCAAAAAAAGCGATCCTGACAAACTGGCTGACGCCGGCTCCTCCCTCACTGAAATTAACGAAAGACCTCTTACATAAACTGATGTCTCTGGACCTGCTAGATGCACAACTCAATCAACCCCTCACTGCGGGCTTTTTCAACACCTGGTCCTCCTTCATAATAGCCGAACTCCCCTTAACCCGACTTAAAGAGATAATGACAATGTTTCAATACACTAAATGGTACCTCACCTCTAAGCTGGATGGCTCTTTGGGTGCATTGGATGTCCTTTAAAGTCCTTTAATGTTCCACCACCTGACACTTTATATATGTCCTACGCTAATCAGATATGCATTTTGTGGTCCATGCTCAAGTTCGTGTACATACCCAGGTACCACATTTGTTTGTCTTTTACCCATTGTATGTACTGCACGTGATCATTATTGTCCTACTTCATTTCTCCTGTGCCCCCACCCCCCCAGAATTCTGTGGATTGATTGAGGCGCTGTTATGTGGCGGAGTGTACCTTCCTGTACGATATCACTCCGAAGCTAATGTTTTTCTTTTTTTCCTTCATAACTTAATTGTTTTATATGTATGTATGAAAATTTTCGATAATAAAAATTACATGCTTAAAAAAAAAAAGCTCTGTTAATCTTGGCAAGATGACACCACACATGTCAATAGCAAAGAGAACACATACTCCCTAAGGAGATTATAATTATTGGCACCTAATCTTGAACATTTTTATTCTAAATTCATGGATTTGGATGTTGTGGGAACTGTTAGTTTTTCCACATGACAAATCTGCGTTTTTATTACTGTAGATCATGTAAATGAAAACACCAATAATTTTATATGTGATTTGTTCAGTAGATCATCCTTATCTGTAGGCACTATTTGAATCAAATCCAATGCTTGCTTGTGTGTTGAGAAGTTCAACTATTTCTATGAGGTGTACTTATATTTTCATATTACTGTAAGTAACGCAAAGGAGGTAATAATAGGTTTTACTGATTGGTTTTAATGCCTTTCAATTATATAGCGCCAATAGTACATGTAACACTTCACATCAGTCCCCAGAGGAGCACAACCGTCTGCCCCCACCCACACACACACCCTTTGCTTAGCAAACGTTTACAGCTATTTGTTTATCTGATGCTTGTAGTAAAACTAAGGAAACTGACTCTAGTATTTAAAGGTACTTTTACTATACAACAAATGCTATGAACACAAACTGCTTAGTTACGGGTAAAACAATCCATAAACATACAGGCTTCTGATACTTACATACATATGCATACACTATACCCTTCTCTAGCACATGCAATGGTTTCTAGATTACTTGGCTTCAGTGGTTACTGGTCTACAAATTTCATATTGAATAGGACTTCATGGCAATTAAGCATTCTCAGGAAAATGACTCCTTGTCGTAGCTTAGTCTCTTTAAAACTACCATAATTTCATGTTCAGATCCATTCTGTCTCTGAGAACAGTCCTTCTGTATATATATATTAATTAAGTTCTCTTCCTGAGTCAACACCAACTCTGACATTCCCAAAGCACCACCTGTGCATACAGCCAGTTGGCCATTTTCTAGCATATCAAATGTGTGTGTGTGTTTAAAAAAAAAATACCCAAACATATGTACTGTATATACGGTATATATCTATATATATATATATAGATATATATAGATATATATAGATATATATAGATATGTATATCTATCTATCTATAGATAAATAGATATAGATAGATATATAAACACAACAACACACACACACACTAACCATACACAGATACACATATGCAGGGAGAAGATATGAGTTGGATCCCAGCACAACAAGTCAACCACCATTCTTTCAATGTATGTACTTTCACCAGTGTAAACTAGAACACAGTTTTACATACATTATGTATAAATGTTCACTTGTGCTCTGCTTGGTAACTGACATTTATATGTTCGCTTTTATATGGCAACCAAGAGTATATATCGCTCTGTAAATATCAACCACAACTTGTAAAACGACAATCATTCCGTCACTTTGTGCAAAGACCAAATGCTGAAATGTAAACTTTAAATGGTTAGATCTATCTCTTTTAATCCATTGAAGTCAGTGGCGGAACTACCACCACAGCGACCGATGCGTGGGCCAGGATCCCCGCTGCACTGGGGGAGCCTGGATCCCCGCTGCTCTCCCCCGCTTGTATGGTCTGAGGCAGCGGGGACCTGAAAAAAAAATGGACGGCAGAGGAGCCGCTGCTGTCCTGAAACTGAAAGGAGGACAGCGGCTCCTCTCTCCTCCCCACCTGCCACTCAATCATCGTGATCGAGTGGCAGGCGGGGGGAGAGCAGAGCCGCTGTCCTCCTGTCTGTTTCAGGAGGACAGCGACTGTGTGTGTGGCAGAGCGGAGGATTGGTAGGTATCATTGATATTTACCGATCCTCCGTGTGCTTCACAAACACTGGAGTGATTGTCTGATCACTCCAGTGTTTGTAAATAACTGGGGACACATAGTACTATGTGTCACCAGTTATGAATGAACAGGCTGTGATTTACATCACCGCCCTTAAAAATTTTTGCTATGGGGCCCTGGGATTTCTAGTTACGCCTCTGGTTGAAGTGTAGCTAAAGACACACCCATAACTGTAATATATTGCAGCTTACTAATTCTTAGATGTGGTGTCTACATTAGTGTTATATTTTGTCTTTTTCCCCTTTATTTTCACCTGGTGATCCAGCCAGTGAGTCTGCTATTCTTCAATTTCCTTTACCAGGCCAAGCTGTCCAGGCTGAGAAAAATCCTTTAAACACTGACAGGGGTGCTTACAATGGTCAACTTTTATTTATTTATGTAAAAACATTTACCCCAGAAGGAAAAAACACTGTAACTGCTTAAAAGGTGTTATCTGGAGTTTGGTTGTAATTTGTTAGCCAGTTCATCTAAATCTGCTAGAACATCTAACACCACCTTCCCCACAGGGCGACAGTGGGTCCAAGGGTGGCTCCAAAGAGTGGAGCCACCCTAAGACAGGAAGTGTGTGACTGGTCGGATGACCACACAGAAAAGTAATGCAGCCCAGCCATCACATTTTAGGACTGCTTAGATGCAATATATCATATTTTTGTGTTTAAATACACTGTAAATTCAGCTGCACACATATATGTGGTAGCACAGATTCAGCCTTATGCCATGCTGCCACATATATGACTGGCCAACAGCACTGAGAGTGAGCAGACACAGGCAGTTCCTGGTCTTGGACTAATAATTGGGAGCAAGTAGAAGGGGCTCCTGATCACTGTGGTTGCCATTCACATTGATCACTTGTTCAGGAAGCTTGCCTTGTATATCTTACTTCTCCATCTGTGATATGAAAGACATATGCTGGGCAGATGGGCAATGGTGCAGGAAACTGGCATGGGTGGTGTGCATCCCTTTAACAATCAGGTTGACCTGTTTCAGGTGGGCAATGCGTGACAGGACCCCAGCCAGGAAATTCCAAATTGCTAATACCCAGGCAGGGAGATGTATAAGGGCCAAACAGATGTCCTCGTCTGGCTCTTAGCAACCAGAGCGGGTGTGCAAATGTGTACGCAGGAAGGACTTTGGCCAGAGCATCCCAGGTTCCTAAGAGCCGGGTGGGGAGAAACATATGGCCTCCTAGCAACTTGGGATGCTCTGACCGGCATCCCACCCAGCTCCTGGCAACTAATGACGTTGTAGATACCCTTCTGAGTGTGAATGCATTGCCTGCTACTTTAACAGTTCATTGGAGAGGCATTCAAACTGATTAACACCACAGTCCCCGGAGCACACTAGCATAGCCTGCTGCAAAATGCGCATTTACCATAATGCACGCTGTGATTGAGCTGAAATGCAGGTCTGTTGCTCCCTACTGTAATAGTGAGTCGGTGTGCTATTCATAAAGATTGGAACAGTGCACACTACCATTCATTGTTGCAACCCAGAAATATGAATGGATGATAGGTGTATTTGTGCGTGCAACTAGTTGCCTAGATTTAGTCATTCAACTAGTTGTGTGACTGAATCAATTATGCTGTCCCCCCCCCAATCCTGTGCATGACAGCAGATTGAGAGAAGGAGCGGCATCACTAGTAGCCAATCATATTGAACAGCGATGCATGTATTGCTCCATAGTGTTGCAACTACAGAGGTCAGTGAGGGCTTGTTATAAAGCTCATTTACTGCTTAATAAGAATATGAATATCTATGTATATCCATAGACTGGACATTATCCAGGATTCACTTTATGCTGTTGTACCGTTTGTTTTTCTAGTAAAAGAAAATTTTTGGGGGCGTTCAGCACCAATCAAAAAATTCACCCCTAAATTAAGTGTTTCCTATGTCCTGCTGACTTACTTTAAACCCCTTCCCTTCAGTAATGCCAAATCCCACTCACGGCGGAGATCTTCCGGCACTGCAGGGATGAGAGGCAGTGGCTGTGAAGGGTTCTGTTGCTCACATTCCTGTTCCTCTCTCCTCATTCATCCACAAAACTCGTTACAAGATTTTCCCAGAATGCAAGACATTATGTGTATGGACGAGGGGAGAGGAGGGATGGATGAAGAGCAGGATCTCCCCTAGTCCATTCCTATAAAGCCTTGCATTCTGTGAAAATCATACAAGGAGTTTTGTGAATAAAGGAGGGTGAACAATGGGATCCTTCACTTTTACAGCCATTGCCTCTTATTCCGACAGTGCTCTGCTGTCTCTGTCTCTGCTGTTGGATCTGACTTCCATGAAGGGAGTATTTTTGAAGTAACTAACAGTTAGCAGAACATAGGATACACTTAGTTACAGGTAAAATATGTGGCTGGTACTGTATCCCCCCCCCAAAAAAAATCTTTCAATATTATGCTCTATTCTGAAAGAAAAGTAGTTGTTTTGCTTTAGAATGCTTTATGTTTCCCATAAATAACCCTGTTTGAATCCTGACATTGTTATCTTGGAACATGTCCAATGTGCCACCAGGGAAGAGAAAATCCATTGATGGAAAATCCTGGTCATTTAGTTTATTCAGGTAGACAGCTGACCTCATTTTTTGGGGACATAATGCTGATGAACCTAGACCTGGCCAACTGATATGTCATATCTGCGTGTGTATGTGGGGGTCGGGGACTTAAAAAAATTGTTTTCTTTTTTAATTTTTTTTTTAATGATTCTTTAATTTTTGTATTACTTTTTTTTTCACACACAACTTTATTGCTATTACATGTCGGGGACTGAGAGAAGTTCAAAGGGAGACCGTATACTGATCTCCCTTTGATCTTCTGTCACAGAGCCGTGCCGGCAGTGACAGCAGCGGCTAATACATGCAATCGGGCGTCTCTAGGCCGGCCGGGAAGCAGCTCGCCGGGATTTTTCAAGCCCTGCCTCTGATCCTCGCACTTGGCCGGGACATACAGCTGTCAAGCCTTCACAGAGTTAACTGCGGTTCAGTGTAAAAAACCGGCATATTACTTGTAGTGTGCTGTTTTTTTACACTGAACCGCAGTTAACTCTGTGACAGCTTGACAGCTGTATGTCCCGGCCGTGTGCGGGGATGTACTTCTGGTACGGTAACGCGGATGGGAGCGTCTCTATCTCGGGGGGG
>NW_017309226.1:52175-53829 GCF_000935625.1 Nanorana parkeri | reverse complement strand
TGTGATGGGTGAATTACTTCACCTGCCTCTCTTCTTACCCTGATGTGCCCATCACTCTGGAGCGGGATAAATCTGGACTCATCAGACCACATGATCTTTTTCCATTGCTCCAGGGTCCAATCTTTATACTCCCTAGCAAACTGAAGCCTTTTTTTCCCGATTAGCCTTCCTGGTGAGTGGTTTCCTTAAGGTGCCCATACACTTTACAACCATCGCAAGACATTTGTAAGCTGATTTGTAAGCTAATTAAAACCTCGTACAATCTGCCCATCTTGGACAGGCAGATCGTACTTGCGATCATTGCAAGCCCGCCCCCCTGGGGGGCAGGCTTCCGATTACTGCAATGAGGGGCGGGCTTCCAATGACTGCAAACGGGCAGTGTGCGCGTGCGCTTGGGCAGGTGTCGAACAAGCAGGCCACCAACTGGGTTTTCTGGGTTTTCCAGCCTGCTTGTTTGACGGAAGACGTGCGACCGTACAGCAGAAACGGTCGCACGCCTTCCATACACTGTACGATTTCCCGCGATTCTCGTACGATAATCGTGCAGTGTATGGGCACCTTTAGAGCTACACAGCTTTTTATTGCCAATCCCTTGAGTTCTCTTCACATTGTGTGTGTGGAAAGTTCTATTGTTGATTTTTCACGATTTGATTTCACCAAAAGTTTAAGTGATCTCCGATCACAAAGTACACAAACAATGAAAAATGTACTAAATTGCAGCTGTATACAAAGAAATGTCAAGAAAAGGTAATAATAGATAAATCAGCAAAATACAATCACTGCACATTTAAAAGTCTTTGATTTGTAGGGTAGAAACTCAGTCCAGTTGTGCAAGTGCTGACATTTATTGAGCACATACTGCTATGTTAAAGCCATGCATGGAACTTATTATACTTACTAATTACTTTTCTATCATTAAACAAAAATAGTTAATATTATATCAGAACAATGCACTACCCCAGCAATCGGCATAGAGCAATGCAGGAGATCAGTGTAATCAGACACTCATCACCCTCCACTCATCATATAAGTCCCTCTATCAGCAGAAACCGATAAGGACCAACCTCATTGATGGGCTCAGCCTGGGGGATACACAATGAGATATTGAGACACATTAGGGAGACTTGTGATGGAATGGATTTTTTCCAACAATAATACATATATAAGCAGGGGCTGACTGGCAACTTTTAGCCCAGGGGGCAAGTACAACCTAGAGGCCCATGGTGCAGCAACTTGGCCTCCCTCCCGCTCTGCCTCTTCCCCCTGCCTTCTCCTTGCCCGTCTGCCACTTTTGCCATCCATGTAACGGTAGTGTGAATGGTCGGGTGATGTGAGGCAGGGAGGAGGTGCGGTGTGTGGAGCGTGGATGCGGGCGGGTCTGGCAGCGACAAGCAAGAGGCGGGGAGGAGGTGATGCATGTGGATGCGGGTGGGTCTGGCAGTGGCAAACGTGAGGCGGTGCGTGGAGCGTGGATGCGGGCGGGCGGGCCTGGCAGCGGCAAGCGTGAGGCGGGAAGGAGGTGCGGCGTGTGAAGCGTGGATACGGGCAGGCGGGTCTGGCAGCGGCGTGAGGCAGGGAGGGGGTGCGGCGTGTGGAGCATGGATACGGGCTGGCGGGTCTGGCAGCGGCAAGCGTGAGGGGGGAGGGGGGGGGG
>NW_017309226.1:36722-50640 GCF_000935625.1 Nanorana parkeri | reverse complement strand
TGTTGCACAGATACCAAGTACAGTACTCGGTAGAAGTACGAATACATGTACTGATACTTTTGAGCTCCAAGACTAGACTAGAGAAAAATTCAAAAATTAGGAGGCAGCTGTCATTTGTAAGGAGCACACGGAGCTCCTGGGATTTGTACATCTCTGTTTTAATGTACAATTTTGTTTTTATAAATATAAATAAAGGGATGCACAGATACCAGTTTTGCGAGTACGAGTACTGGTACTTGCCGAGTACTTACAAGTACGAGTACTGATATGTTTTTGTTTTGTTGTCATGAGACAGTTTTTCTGAATCAATACAGACTAATGATTTCAGGACAGTGGTGGAGCGCCAGAGCCAGGTCCCAGCTGCAACCCTGGTAGTTCTCATAAAAAATTCCAAGTATCTGCACTGGTACTCGAAAAGTATCTGTGCATCCCTACACACAATTGTGGGGGAGAGTATGAAATACATGGCTACCAGCCGTCCTTCATTTGGGTCTGATTTATAGATATAAATTTGGATATCATTAAACCATCCATTTCCTTTATACTGAGATCAAAGTTTGCCTCAGCAAAGGTTATGTTGAATATTTGTAACCACTGACAGGAGGGAAAGGTATCAATATGTTACGTTTATGTCCTTGGGTTCAGATGTACTGTGATTAACGGTCATCTATAGTGGGTTTGGGTTATCCTTTTTGAGATGGATTATACTGTATGTGTCTCCTGGCAGAATTTATGACAATTCCAAGTTCTGACATGCACGTATAATAGGGAGGACATGCTGACCTGTCCCATTTTTTAAAAGATATTTAATTCATAGAGATATTATACATATTCTTTGGAAATATAGCGCAGTTTTATATTTTATAGTTTTCTTTGAGCAACGCATGAGATCGCTATCACTTTCATTGAACGCCATTTACCATATATATTGTAGGAGGCATAAACCCATATAACCTTTAAAAGAACCTGCCGCACTCCTTACCGGAACCCCTCTATACAAAGGAGGGTGCTGTAGTAACCACGGATGGTGCCACAAATCTTCAGATATATGGAAAATGTCACTGGCACACCTATAACTTGTGTCAACAATCCATCTTCTTTATTGATGCAGACTGTCACATAGAAGCGTTTCAGGGCCACACAGTATCCCCTTCATCAGGTTTTAATATGCGTGGCCCCAAAACATTGCTATTTAACAGTCTGCATCAATAAAGAAGATGGATTGTTGACACAAGTTATAGGTAAGCTGGAGACATTTTCCATATATATATATACCCATATAAGACACAACCTCCCTGATGAGGCTTAGCTTGGGGGACACACATCAAGATACTGAGACACATTAGGGGGGCTAGTGATGGGGCTGAGGGGTTCTATTGACACCTTAAAGGAGTTGTAATGTTCCAGCATATCCTCTCCTGTTATAACAACAGCATTATAATAGGAATACATACTGGAGTTGTTTTTGATAATGCAATCAAAGCTTACCTGAAAAAATCCCTTTTATAGAGTGAGTGCTGCCTTCCGTCTGCCCATCACTTCCAACAACTTCCTGGATTCCCAGTGTGCTTTGCGTCTCTTTCCCTGCTGCTTGATGTAATACAATCTCCATTTCTCCAGACTACATATCCCATGCTGCATTGCTTCCAGCAAACAATGATGATGCTACATTGTTCAGATGTTGAGTTGAAGTTCATAGGAAGTGCATATTCACAGGGCTGAGTGACATTGTGTCAGTGCATTGAGGAAGTACATTCTATGGGCATCTTCAATAAGTAAGTTTACAAGCTTTTAGATGGATATGATTTCTGTTTTAGGAGCGGGATAGAACTTATGGAAATTCAATATAGAAATACAGATTGATTTTTACTTTTTGGCCGCAGATATCCTTTATCACTTATACTGAGTTGTATTTTATTTTAAAGATTGGTATCATACATCTCATCACGTACAAGGTCATACAAAATGTTATAGGCAGACTTGTTTTATTTTACAATAATGACTGCTACAATAATTGCCAGCAGTTTTATTGGTAGTACAAAATATATCTCTGAATCTATCTTTACAATGCTCTGTGACGCTTGAAAAATGTATAAATGTCCATAACATTTACATTTCTATTTTCATTTTCTATTCTCCAAAAGTTGGTCATGGTGTCACAAGTGGTAACAAGTGAATCCGTTCCACCCAAATGTTTCAAATTTGGCAAACTCGTATTTCGAATTGCAATAGAGTTAATGAGGGGACAACTTTTTTTATGGTCACTTGGGACATTGATGGGCTGCTAGGCAAGCTGTTGTCACCCAAATGGCATAAGAAGCATCTTACAGCCCCCAGTTTGGTTTTCTTTTGTTTGTATTTGGTGTAGTTTGTTGTTACTTTGTTACTTGAAGTGTTCTAGATCATGGGTGGGCAACCTCGGCACTCCTGCTGCTTTGAAACTCCAAGTCCTATGAAACACTGCAAGACTCTGACAGCCACAGGCATGACTCCCAGAGGCAGAGGCATGATGGGATTTTTAGATACACCATAGGTGGGGTGCCAAGGTAGCCCACCCTTGATCTAGACAATAGGGGGTCTGTTTATAAGCAGCGCTTCCCCGAATTTCAGGTTGGGGAGCACACTCTGTGTGACCTCTTGCATCTGGTCTTCAAAATCCATAAAGCTATGTGCTATCTATGCTGATTCCACAGATGGAACCCTGTCTTTCAATATCCTTGAAGGAGGAGCAGGGCAGTGACTTGGGTTGTAGGCTTTCTCTGCCATTCCTGCATATTCCCATCTGAGAGCACACCAGGGAGACCCAGCATGCAGAGAATCCATCCAAAAGGAGAAAATAAGGACCACCAAACATCAGATGTCTCATTTTAATGAAATGACAGGTTGGATCAAAAAGCAAGGAACCTTATGAGGTATGCTGTCACATTAGTTTTCCCAAGAGGGTTTAAAAACACTTTAAAGTGTGTTTGTATACCTTTCTGGAGTTCAGCATTATTTACATAACTGAAATGCACGTATGTGAACCTTCGTATGTGCCAAAACATTTGTAATTCTGTCCATTCACCTTAGCAAGTTTTACATTTTTATCAAATAGCACAGCCAGGAGAGTGACACTACTTTCTCCACTACAGGCAAGAACTACTGTGGCGTCATCTCTTAAGTCCAAAACCTTACCCTGAAACCTACAGTACACAATCATGCAGGATCAAGGCTTCCCACATCACACTATTAGTTATTGAGACCTTTCTTTATAGCTACGGACCATGGCCCTTCATAGCTATGGACTACGCACACCCTTGATAACTATGGCCCTGTAAGGGATCTCCGCTGACCGCGCATGCACCAAGCGCGCGTTCTCGTACTGTTCGGGGCCGTGCTGTACCGCGCAGGCGCTGTCACCTTCCAACACAGAAACGCGCCAAAGTGGCGCACAGGAAGTGACTCATCACAGCTAAAACTTCCCCTATATAAGCTCAGCCACAGCACCACCATGTTGCTGGATTATTGTCAGCTATCTCCTGTTCCTGTGCTCCTGTTATCCTTGCTTGACTCTTTGTGACCTGGAATTCCCTGACGACTCTTGCTTGCTGCCTGCCCTCGACCTTGGAACTGCTCATTGGACTACGCTTTTGCCTGACCCTTCTGTACCTCGATTGCCCCTTTGAAACTTACCTCAGCTTGTCTACTTGGATTACGGCTTGCACAGTGTTCGCCACCACTGGCACTCCAGCCACTTGCTGTCCTCCTGGTCTCTGTTCCCATCCCCCTGAGTCCTCAGGACACAAGGTGCAAGGGAAGCCTCCTCTCACATACGGTCTCCAATCAGGTATGTGACAGGCCCATGGACAATATTTATAGCTATGGACAATGGACACCTTTTATTCCTATGGATCATGTACACCTATTAGAGCTGTAGAATATAAACACCACTCATAGCTACAGACCAGGTACACCCATTATAGCTGTAGAATGTGGACAACATTCAAAGCTATTTTTAGGATTTTTTGAGACTTGACAGAGTCACTTTAATTTAAGTCCCATCCTACAGATGCACATCTCGAGGCCAGTAGCAGCACTGCTTACCACATATTTTCTGGCTCTTTTAACTCTTCTGGTAAAGGTGAACAAGCTGAACTCCAGGACAAAACACAGGAATGTTTCCTGCTTCACCTGCTCCTAGCCATTCAGTAGGGTTTTGTTTGAATTTTATTTGTAAAATTCCCTTATATACTTACTTGAACCCACCGTCAGGTGACCATCCACATCCCTTCTTCTGGAAATGGGGACCAGTTATCGCGAGCTGCTCTTAACCACTTCCGGGCCACAAGCCGTGTTCTTGGTACCGATTTTAACAGCAGGTGATTGCTGTTAATGTACAAGCGATCTGGCTTCTGTACAGCCGCTGGATTGTTTTTACTGTGCGGCGACCCCCTTCTCAACACCCCCCCTCCCGCTGTCCCCGTGCGGCGCCCGGGAGTGGCTCGTGGGTCTCCCTGTGATCGGAGAGAGTTTCAGCAGCTTCCAGCCACTGATCTCTCCTCCGATCACTGGACCTGGAAGTGATGTGTATCACTTCCGGTCAGTGGTGTATCTTGGTTTTGTGCTGCCCTAGGCAAGACTAAACCCGAGCACCCCCCCA
This sequence comes from Nanorana parkeri, assembly GCF_000935625.1. NCBI lineage: Eukaryota > Metazoa > Chordata > Amphibia > Anura > Dicroglossidae > Nanorana > Nanorana parkeri. The sequence goes on along the minus strand of NW_017309226.1, from coordinate 46,001 downwards.
TCCATAATCTAAACTAGTCCCACCCCTTCCTGTTTAAGATATTTTGCATAACCTGTCAGTTGCGGGATACAGCGTGCATGTTGTATCTAGATTCCGACAGGTTGTGCTATCAACGTAGCGGGACGCTCTAGTTCTACCTTTGCAATAGCCACCTTCTCTATTCCTGGCTTGATTGGCTCCCTAGTTCTGCAGCTGCAACACCGATCTTCTGCCTTAATATGCTGGCCCCTCTAATTCTGCCTTGGCCGCTGGGCTCTGTATCTCGCCCCGCTTTAGAGACATAACCTTGAATGGAGTTTATAGGCTGCACTTCCTCGGACTCACCACCACGGAGGTGTCGATGAGCATGATGACCATCAGGATCTTACCCCTGGGGATCCTGCGGAAGCTTCTCCGCTGCCAGAAGTCAGAAATTTGGGTGCCGGTTTCCCATGGCGGTCCAAACTGCCAGTGCATCTGGATGAAGGTCACACACACCAATACATTGCACAGCACATTGACCAGGAAGAGGAAGGAGCTGCAGCATACATGTAGAAGTAGGCGGCACAGGTGGACACGTTGATCGCCCAGTCAAAGAAGCACCAGGTCCAGGAGTACTGGCAGTAATTTATGAATAATTTATAATATCAGTTTTCTTTTTTTCTCGCCCCCCTGGAAAGTGCCTCCCTAGGCAAATGCCTAGTTTGCCTTGCAGTAGATACACCCCTGCTTCCGGTGCCACTCTTACAGTCTCCGGCTCTTAGATGAAGCTGAGATGAAGCTGGGGAAGCAGATCTTTGGGGTCCCTAGGTGACATTAGGGGTCTGAAAGACCCCTGATGTCTCCATAAAGAGGACCTGTCACACCCTATGTACTATTACATAGGGTGCTTGTTAGCTCCCTATGTGATAGCAATAGGGTTAGTGTAAAAAAAAAAGTGCTTAAAAATTATAAAAATTAGTAAGTGACATACTGTATAAGAAAAATAAAAAAATGCAAAAATTTGTTTTTAAGTTCCCGTCCCCCACATGCACGCACATACACACGCAAACACGCGTTTGTGGAACCTATGTGTGAAAACGACAATTGCGCTACACATGTTACATATCGCCGCAAGCGTTGGAGTGAGAGAAATAGTTATAGGGATTTTTACAGCCTGTGGAAGACTGTGTTAGGCATACAGGGGTTAATTTCAGTGCTGGCCGGGATGACCAGGAGCTCTAAGGGCAATACATCTACATTACCAAAGCTGGCCACACACATGTTTAGAATTTTGTTTGAACGTTTGTAGGAAATTCTGAAAAATAATTTGTGAGAGCATTCGATGATGCCAAATTGTGTCCAGTCCTCCTACTTGAATGGAATCCCAGGTTTTATTTATGGGTTATGAAATTAACAAAAGGACAATACAAAGCAAAGTTTATTAAATGTATAAGCATATTGCATATTTAGAAGAATATTTATATATGCATTATGCTCATCAAGCCATGAGGTTGTACTGGCTATGATATACTACATAGATATATACACCGATCAGCCATAACATTATGACCACCTGCTTCATATTGAGTACTTCCCCATTTTGGTGCCTAAACAGCCCTGACCCATTAAGGCATGAACTCTACTAGACCTCTGAAGGTGTGCTGTGGTATCTGGCACCAAGTCATCAGTAGCAGATCCTTTAAGTCTTGTAAGTTGTTATGTGGGACCTCCATGGATCGGACTTGCTTTTCCAGCACATCCCACAGATGCTGGATTGGATTAAGATTTGGAGGACATGGAGGCAACAGTTCGAAAAGCCAACAACTCAAGCGAAACAACACTGCAGACCAGGAACATCCCACAAGAGCTGCAGTTTTGGAGTTGCTCTGATCCAGTCATCTAGATATCAAAATTTGGTTCTTGTCAAAGTCGCTCAAATCCTTACACTTGTCCATTGCTTCTGCTTTCAAAACATTAACTTCAATGAAAAAATGTTCACTCGATGCCTAATATATCCCCTCACTCTCAGGTGCCATTGTAATATATCCCCCCCACTTCCAGCTGCCATTGTAATGTATCCTCCCTACTTCCAGCTGCCATTGTAATACATTCCCCCCACTTCCAGCTGCCATTGTAATATATTCCCCCCACTTCCAGCTGCCATTGTAATGTATCTCCCCCACTTCCAGCTGCCATTGTAATATATCCTCCCACTTCCAGCTGCCATTGTAATGTATCTCCCCCACTTCCAGCTGCCATTGTAATGTATCTCCCCCACTTCCAGCTGCCATTGTAATGTATCTCCCCCACTTCCAGCTGCCATTGTAATATATTCCCCCCACTTCCAGCAGCCATTGTAATATATCCCCCCACTTCCAGGTGTCATTGTAACCAGATAATCAATGTTTTTCACTTCAGCTGTCAGTGGTCATCTTAGTGTTAATGTTATGGCTGATTGGTGTGTGTGAAACACTTTCCATTTTGGGCCTTTAATTTTGTTTTTCATTTATTTGGTTGAAAGCCATCATAGATTTGTCCTCATTAACTATTAGAAAATCAAATGTTCCGAAAAAAAATTCTACTGGTGTGTAGAGCACTTAAGACACTTAAACAAGTTCTCCTTATAAAGGGGGATCTGTGACAACACTTCTGAAGTTTCCTAGTTTGCCTGACATCGGCCCTTATTGATTGAAAATGGCCCGGGGGGTTCAGGGTCAGCGTTAACAGCAAACTCCCCAATCCTTAATGATACAATATCAGATTTGTGTTATCTTCATATGTACACATATCTTCTATGTTAATTTGCCTCAACAACCCCCCTAAAACAAATTTCACCCCAGGTTCCGTAGCGACCATGTGGGCTGCTTTGGCTATTGTTGAGCCACTGGTTTCCAGTGAGAAATTTGGGCTTTTTATTACATCTAGTTAAAGAAAAAATTTATAGCTAGAGTCAGGTGGAGAGGTAAGTATTTTCTTTTTATAATGACCGTAGTTAAGCTTTATGCAACTAAAACTGTTTATTGTTATGTGCGCCAATATCTCTAGGTTGGGTTAAAGGTGTTAGTGGGCACCCTAGAAGTATAGGGTTCATACTAGGGTTAAGGTTAAACATAAAAGCTGTCATAGAAGCAGTGTTAAATGCTGGAGTCGGATTAACCATTTGGGTTAGAGATTGGGGAAAATAATTGGCTGTTCATTCAAATGATTCATTTTGACATGTTTGTGGGCACCAAAAGCCTCATTCCCGGGAAACATTGTGGACGTACCAAGAGAATACTCTATATTCAAAACCCCAACCATCCCCCCCTCCACCCCCCCACGTGCCTTACATCCTCAATGGGTAACACTTAGGGGATTATTTATAAATCTTCCACCAGCATTTAGCTGGACCAATGATGTTCACATGGCAATACCACCATAGGAAATTCTTATGCTCCTTGGCTTCATCTAGTGGCGGTAGTGCTACTGTATGTGAATGGCATTCCTCAAACTATATGCTGACCCCAATACAAAACACAAAAATTCCCCAGCCTCAACCTGCCAGCCAGCCTGCAACCAAACAAGTAGCCCTGTCAACAGTATGCATTAAAATCAGAGGTTTTAGTTGCACAAACTTTTGGCCAAAAATATGTAGAAGCCACACTGCCGCGCCAAGGCACCTCTGCAAAGTGTGGTCCTAACTCTATGTATCTGAGTCTCCAAGTGTGAGCATATTAATGAAGTCGATAGATTGCATGCAGGTGTACCTGGAGGTAGCCTACTCCTCCTAATAAGGTGCAGGGACGCACTGGGGGCCCAGCAACCAAAAATGCACGCTGGGACCCCAGTGCATCCCCCAAACCAAAAATAGTCAAACTAGAAAAAAGTGGTACATGCATGAATCTATAACCGGCCTTTATAGCAGGGAGCACATTGGGAAGGCTTACAACAATACAAACCACAAAAATTCCCCAGCCTCATCCTGCCAGCCAGCCTGCAACCAAACAAGTAGCCCTGTAACCCCTTTTTATATGCTGACCCCCTTGGTGCCCAGCAAATGCAGCAATACTTTGCTTTGATTCTCCATACCTGACACCCACTCCATACTGTCATAGAGCTCATATAAAAAGATTGACAAGGAAGTGATGTGTTTCTTGTCATTCTGATGACCTTAATCATTGTGTTTCTTACGTGAGTTTTAAAGGTTTATGCATAAGTTATAAGCTTGTTAAAGCAGGAGTAGGTCACATTGTGCTCTATATTTGGTCACTAGACATGAACGAAAGGAAAGATTTTTACTGCTATAGCGGTCAGCCCCAAAGAAGCCACCAGAATAACCTGGGTATTTCTGTCTCCAAACCAGAATGTACCTCCCAACCAGGATCCACAGCACACCAACACACCTTATAGAGTTTTGTAATAGCTTTACTAGGTAAATAGCATATATTTGCTGACCATTGAATGAAGGGAACACAATAATTGAAAGAAACAACCTTCAGCAAGGTACATGTAAGCTGCAGAAAAATTTGGTTCGGTTCAGATATTTCGTTATTTGTGATTCAGATCCGAAATTCAATTTGGTTCGGGCTTCGGATTTGGACGAAATCTGAATTTTGTTAGTTTCGGATGAGTTTACGAATATTCGTTGCGAGTAAAACAGAAAACCATACACAGATATTAATACTAAAGCTGAATCTCCCACACTCTAATGGCATTCGGGTCTAGGAGCCTCAGCTTTAGTATTATATGTATATACTGTGGCAGTGTAAGCCAATGCCACAATGTAATTTGGCAGCACAGTCCCCACAAACACTCAGTTAGAGGGCCTGAGAGGTTCCATCATGTGAATACCTTGGCAGAGGAGGAACTGGCTTTTCAGTTCCTTCCTGGTTTTCCGGACTATAGTGGGATGAAAGCCAGACGCGACTGGGGTGCCATTAGAAAATAATGGCACCCACAGTGCGATCAGTGCACACCTAGGCGACTCCTGACCACGCTGCAATCCACGCTGTGAGGTGTCGCCTAGGTGTGCACAGTCCCTTAGGAACGCACCAGACTCGGAACATAGGAAAGCACTAGACCAGTGATGGCGAACCTTTTTGAACTACTACAAAATGTGTAGTCCTGTATAGCTGGTGGTATTCTGCATTGCTGTATAATGTATTGCTATGTGGTGGGCCTCCATGGTGGATCAGTGGCTTTAGACCCGCTGCTGTGCTCCCTTCTTTTGGTGCGGCAGCTCCCCTCCTGAACCACAATGGAGTGTAGGCTTGAAATCACTCAAGTCTCTCCTCCATGACAGATTAGAAGGGGCACCGCCGGGAAAATTGAAGCAAGCCCAGAAGTGGCGCCTACATTAACAAAGCAGCACTGGAGAATGAGGTGATTTGAAGGTGGATCAGAAATGGAAAACATAGGCAAGGGAAAAGTTTGTCTAGAGCAGGGGTTTATTGTTCCACGTTACATGCAATTTTCTGCTACATGAGGTCTAAGGACTTAAAGAAGAATACCGGGCACCATAAAACGTAGGTGCTTGTTTTGGTCTAGGACAGAGGTAGGCAACCTTGGCTCTCCAGCTGTGCTGCAACTACAAATCCCATAAGGCATTGCAAGCCACAGGCATGACTCCCAGAGGCAGAAGCATGATGGGATTTGCAGTTTCCGCACAGCTGGAGAGCCAAGGTTGCCTACCCCTGGTCTAGAGCATTGAAATATGGATTTTCAATCCATATTTGAAAGACCTGTCCCCGGGCACCCCACAGAAGCGATCATCCGAGCAACACAGACCAGACAGAAGTCTCTCTATCCAGATATTTTCACACTCCGCTATATAGGCTGACACAGAGTCGATAGCTCCTCTTTGTCAGCAGCAGCCACATAGATCTTTACACATGGCTGCCCGTTCCCGACCCGAGCACGCTCGCAAACTCCAGTCCAAAGTAACCCCTCCTGCTGAGAGTACAGCCTCCTGGGAATTGTAGTATCAACAGTCTCTCACAGCACTGCTTGTCTCAGACTCTGTTCTGCAACTCCCAAAAGTCTCTCTGCATCAGGGGCAGCACAGTGTCCTTTAATTATTTACAAGCAGAATTATAGCTGATTCCATAGCATATAGGGGCTACACTGCTGTGCAAATAAGAGAGCAGGCAATGGGACGTGCAGGGTGAAAGTGTAAATTAAAATGTTATATGTCCATATAGGTTGTTTTTAGATTCTGTGTGTGTGCATTGGGTGTGGAGGTACCCCATACTAGCTGACATCACCAAGAAGAGTCACCAGAAGAAGGACAAGTGACACCTCAATGTAAGATATAATTGTACACATGGTAAAATAGGAATGGTACTTCTAAAACATTGACATCTTTTGGTGAGGGATACTGAAATACATCCAGTGTTGTAGTCAGAGATGAAGGTCAATTCGCTGCTCCAATGGGTTCAAGTAGAACCCTTGGGAAGTTTGCAAACTTTTGGCCCAAAACCTCTCAGGTCTGCAAACCTTTGGCCAAAAACTTTGCAGTGCTCCTTTCCCTCCAGCAGCTGCTTTGAGAACCTTGAGCTGGGATCAGCCATGCAGAGTTGGATCGGTTTATAGAGGAAGTGTTACCATAGACATTCACAGGTCTGAAGCGGTAGCTATGGCACCAGTGCGGGATTTTCATCACTTGAGGCCTGTAGGCACACAAACTTTGATGCCCCAAGTAATCCTCCTCTGTCCAGATCATCGTGTACACAAGATATTTCTTTTTTTTTTTTCTTCTTCAAATCTGGAATAGAATATTGTGATAATGTCTAAGTAACCTTAAAACTCCAATAGAAAGTTTTTTGTTTTAGAAGCGCCAGGGACAATCCTTATCCCTCACAAGGAAGGAATGCTAAGCACATATGCAAGGCACAGCCCCAATACAGTCAAGGGAACTGGAACATCTGGAAGAAACACAAAAAGGGGCGCCTTTCCTAGTGCAGTATCTTTTATTCCAAAAGAACAGGCATAAAAGGTGAACTGACAGGTACTCACAATGCTGAAGTTAAAACGAGCAGTATAACAGTAAAACCGGAGCAGTAAAAGAATCCGAACAAATGTGTCCTGTGTAAGTTACTGAAGTGTCGACGCGTTTCTGGGGCACGCCCCCTTCGTCAGGACGTGATGCCAGTCTCTTCCCTGCTATAACGTAAGAAGGGGCAGCTGGGACGTGATTGGGCCGGACAATGAATGCTGATTGGGCAGCAACAAGTAATGGGTGGTATCAGAATCGGCAGGCTGTACAAGCCTTGTATCCGACACAGAACTCGCGGCCGCGAGTTCTGTGTCGAAATACTTGTTGCTGCCCAATCAGCATTCATTGTCTGGCCTAATCACGTCCCAGCTGCCCCTTCTTAAGTTATAGCAGGGAGGAGACTGGCATCACGTCCTGACGAAGGGGGCGTGCCCCGGAAACGCGTCGACACTTCAGTGACTTACACAGGACACATTTTTTCGGATTCTTTTACTGCTCCGGTTTTACTGTTATACTGCTCGTTTTAACTTCAGCATTGTGAGTACCTGTCAGTTCACCTTTTATGCCTGTTCTTTTGGAATAAACGATACTGCACTAGGAAAGGCGCCCCTTTTTGTGAACCTTAAAACACCAACCTGTGACTGGACAGTGAGAGGAGAAGCAGCAAACTGAGGGGCTCATCTCTCTGTCACTCTTCTCTCTTCTCCTATCAGCATACTCCAGTCTGTGACTGGACAGGGAAAGGAGAAGCAGCAAACTAATGAGCTCCTCTCTCTATGTCACTCTGCTCTCTTTTCCTATCAGCATACTTAATTATGTGACTGGACAGTGAGAGGAGAAGCAGCAACTTAATGAGCTTCTCTCCCTGTTGCTTTGCTCTCTCCTGCTGTTAGCACATGATCACTGAAGCACAACTGATTGGCTGCTACTCCTGCCTTCAGTCTGAGCTCATCCCTGCTAGATTCCCTTTGCATGTGTGACAGAGGTGATCAATGTCTGACAGTTGTTTCCATTTTGTGTGTGCAGAAAGGGAGAAGTGTTAACCGCACATAACCTGCATTTTATTGGTGAGCTGCAATTTTTATGTCACACACCTGAGCAATGCAGGTTCAATAAATATTCTTCAGGGGACGTTGAACTGCATATTTTTTCAGAAGAGGAAATACTGACTTAGAATTGTAAAGTATTGTTAGATGTTTTGTGAGAAGTCATAAACTCATATTACTCCTCATCCCCTCGTTCACACTCATTACTGGGGCCGGATGGATGAGTCTTATGAATTCCCCTATGAGACTCAAGCGGTCAGCTGCAGGCAGGGGGCGCTGTGCAATACAATGACAGCGGCCACTGCTCACAGGCGCAGAGAGAGGGAAAGAGAGAGAGAGGGTAGAGAGAAAGGTGGAGAGAAAGAGATAGGGGGAGAGAGAAGGCGAGAGGAAAGGATGAGGGGATGGGGAGGGGAGAGAGAGAAGAGGGGAGAGAGATGGGGAAATAGATGGAATGAAGGGGGGGGAGTGAGGAATGGAGAGAGAGGGAATGGAGGAGGGAAGAGGGGGATGAGGGAGAGAGAGGAAGGGGGAAGATACATAGGGGGAGAGAGAGTGAGGAGGGGAGAGAAGGAAGGAAGAAAGAGAGGGGAAGGAGGGAGAGGTGGGGGGATAGAGTAAAGGGGAGGAAGAGAGAGAGAGAGAGTATGGGAGAGAGGGGGTGAGAGAGAGAAGAGAGGAGGGGGGAGAATGGATGGAGAAGGGGGAAGAGACACAGGGGAGAGAGAGGTGGGAAAGGCGGGCAGAAGGGGTGGGAGGGAGATAGCAAGGAGAGGAGGCAGAGTGAGGAGGAGGTGAGAGTGAGGAGGTGAGAGAGATTGATGAGGTAAGAGAGAGAGGGGAGTGATGGAGAGAGGATGGGGGAGAGAGAGGATGGGGACAAAAGAGAGGGGCAGAGAGAGGAAGGGAGAGAGAGAGAATGGGAGAGAGTGAGGAGGGGAGAAAGAGAGAGGATAGGAGAGAGAGTAAGGAGGGGAGAAATGGAGGGAAGAAAGAGATGAGTAAGAGAAAGGAGGGGAGAGAGTAGGGAAGAGAAAGAGGATGGGGGACAGAGAGTGAGTAGGAGAGAGAGAGTGAGGAGGTGAGAGAGAGAAGAAGGGTGAGATAGAGAGGTGATAGTGAGAGAAAGAGAGCAGGGGAGAGAGAGTGAGGAGGGAAGAGAGAGAGGATGGGAGAGAGGGAGAGAGGATGGAAGAGAGAGTATAGGAGAGATTGAGGAGGGGATATAGAGAGTGGATAGGAGAGAGAGAGGATGGGAGAGAGAGTGAGGAGGGAGGAGAGGAGGGGAAAGAGAGAGAG
>NW_017309226.1:5712-36645 GCF_000935625.1 Nanorana parkeri | reverse complement strand
CGGCCCTGAGACGGATAGGAGTACAGAATGTGTTTGTAACTCACTCACCACCCAGGGCACAGGCTCAGCTCAGTCTCCAAGATAGTGAGGTGCAGGCAATGTACAAGGGGCAGACAGCTCAGTGCCCACAAAGCCCCCTCCAGGTCCACACTGGCACAGCAGCAGCAAGCATAAAGCATTTTAATTCTACTAAATCTGGAGTGCAAAATAAATCAGATGCCATCACTGTTCAGCAACCTCCAGTTTGTGCCAGCTCCTGAATACAATAGCCAGGAGGGGAGATTGCTTCATCGTGAATGGGGAAATCAACTGATTTCTCTTGTTCAGTCCATGGGAGCTGAACCAGAGAAATTAAAAGCCGTATGGCTACCATAATACTGGGCCAGGGACTCAAAGTATTTAGCCAGAGGGTCAGCTTCCCAGCCAGGCAGGTAGTATTTTCAGACAAAATGGAGGGATTCCCCAGAGACAATCAATTAGCCCATGCATTTAAAGACGTCTCTTTCGGGACATACCAATTTTGAATTAAGATAGGTCTGTAACTGAGCATAACATGAAAAACACGAGAAGCGGTCGCAAGCACTACCCTGTGCGCTGACCAAAGAAGTTACTTCAGACCGTATATAGGACAAAATACAAATATTTTTATTGAAATAAATTATGCATAGGAAAATATTGCACCATATCCCAACACCACTTTACAATTGACAACGTTGTCATGTCATTCATGTGCAAATATTCACTCCTGAGGGGTTAACCTTAGCTCCACCACCTGGGGTATGTTCAATATCTGTATGGATTAACTTCCGTGTGGATGGAATTTATTGCTGCCCATCAAGTATTTGGAAGTCAGTTCATATGGATTTATAAATCTTTATGTAACGCATCCACAGGCTCTCAAGGCAATCCCTGGATTAGAACCTGCGACCTTGACAAACCAGTACTCTAACCACTACACTATTGCCTCTGAACTTTTAACCATAGAATTGTTGTAGAGGGAAAATGTTGTAGTAGGTGTTGTAGGAGAAAATTAAAAAAAAAAAAATTCCCTGTCATTTTGCTGCAACAAAATTCGTCCAATAACGAATTTCGTTGCAGAAAAATGACAGGAAAAAAAATGATTTTTTTTTAACAGTCTGCAGAAGATGAAAAAAAAAAGCGTGCGGTTCCCCCCCAATAACGAATTTCGTCCATAAAAGAATTTGGATTCGTTTGCATTAGTCTTAGCTGCAATTTGGATGCATCCGAATCTCCGAATTTCCGAAAATTCGTCCGAAACAAATTTCGGAACGAACCGAATCGCACATGTCTAGTGTAGATCACTTCCCATTCATTCATAATTGGGGACACAGTAAACATACTGTGTCCTCAATTATTCACAAACATCGCTGAGTGTTTTCAGTCGCTCTCCTTCCTGTCTCCGCCCACACACCGCTCTGCCAATCTGTGACAGGAGGCTGAGCGGTGAGGGAGGAGAAACGCCGGCCGCTCACAGCGCTCTTCTCCTAGAGCGCTGGGCCACTTGTCACAGTTTCTCTCCTCCCCGCTGGGACACAGAGCGGCGCCCAGCGGGGAGAAGAGAAAGAATGGATGCACCACTGTATCGAGCAGAAAATTGCACTTTTGGCATTTAGCCAAAAGTGCCAATTTCGGACGATATGTTTCGGGGCCGATATAGCGGTGCATCTCTACATTTTACTTATTACCACTACTCCTCCACCCTTATGGACCAGTCTTATGACAATCCCTTTATTTCCCTCTAATGACTCTATCCCCCTATTAATAAATGCCTTGTCTTGTATTAGTTTTATCTCCAGTTGTTTAATATCCTCTTCTACCAGATTTTTAAAAACATCTACAAACTGGTTAGAACTGGTCCCTGCACCTTATTAGGAGGAGTTGGCTACCTCCAGGTACACCTGCATGTAATTTATCAACTTCATTAATATGCTCACACTTGGAGACTCGGATACATAGAGTTAGGACCACACTTTGCAGAGGTGCCTTGGCGCGGCAGTGTGGCTTCTACATATTTTTGGCCAAAAGTTTGTGCAACTAAACCTCTGATTTTAACGCATAGTGTTGACAGGGCTACTTGTTTGGTTGCAGGCTGGCTGGCAGGTTGAGGCTGGGGAATTTTTGTGTTTTGTAAGGTCTGGAAGATGGCACAGTTGTAGGTTGGCTGCAATGTCAGGGCCCCCCTGCTGCTTAGGGGTTCCCTGGTGGCCTTGTGGGTTCCTTTTCTCTCAACAGCCTCTACCTTCCATTTTTAAATGCCCTAATTATTTGGCCCCAAAGTAACAGCAATGTGGGCAAATATGAAGCCTAAGGGTCTATGTCAATGCCTGTTTATGTCTTTGTTCATGTTTGGAAAGTTTCTCTCCCCATAGGAGTTAATGGGAATGCAAAAGCAGCTTGGAGCAGGTTGATGCAGCTTAGAAGCAGGTCAAAAGAAGGTCAACTGCAAGTCAAAAACAAATATGAAGCCTAAGGGCCTGTGTTGATGTATGTTTATTTCTCTTCATGTCAAAAACGTTAATCTCCCCACAAGAGTCACAGGGAATGCAAAAGCAGCTTGAAGCAGGTCAAATGACATCTCAATGAACTCTGAGTGATCTAAAAATGTGCCTCAAACTTGGGTTGCACCTTAAACCAGCAGTATTTTCCTCTTGACACTAGCCCTAAGCCCCTCCACACAGGCCCTAAGCATGGTAATGTGTATGTGTTATATTCATAACAAGCTAAGTCTTTATACTTTAAAATTACTTTAATTACTTGATTTTTTAAATTGAATATCAGCTTGTACCAGCATCACAGATCATCACATTTTTAGAATCGTACTTTGTGGATTACAAATTAGTGTCATTTGACAGAGTTGCGCGCTTCGAACAAACGTGGCAACCATGGATCCACCACCTACAGTCGCATTCATTTGACGGTAGCCTTCTCAGGCTCTAGTCCCTGGTATCTGGGAGCAAACTGAGTCTGGTAAGTCTTCTCTTCTTCATCTTTCCTGGTCTTTCCTGGTCTTTCTACCCTTTCTGCTCTCTTTTCTTCTCTCACTCTTACGGTCTCCTCAAAGTTGCCTCTTTTGGGCTTATTCTATATTTTTTTGTGAATGTTTTTTTAAGTTAAGCATCAGTGTGTACGATTGAAATGGAAACAATAATTTTACCGTATGTTGCTCCCTTTTATAGGGCCTGTTGCTTTACTGTGGCCTCCGTTCCTTTACATGTTAAGCAGTGTAACCTGGAAATTCCGGGTGTAGAGGGCCACATTATAAGCACGCCACCACCTGCACAATGACCTTGTGTATTATGCTACCCAGGCTGTAGTGATATTATTTTTTTGTATCAGCAACTATCACACTGATTGATATGTTCTTATGTTGATATCCTCTGTGATTGTTTTGTACTGAAAAACAATAAAACTAATTTGATTTAAAAAAACACATGTATTCTTTTTTTTAATGTTACAACATTTAATTCCAAGATTAACCAAATTGAGATCTCCCAAAAATGAGAAATTTTAGAGATCGGTCATATAATTGGTAGAGCCACGTGTAAAATTTAGTCCTTTGCAATGTAATACACTCTGGGGACCTGTTAAGCAATTTTTCTCAGACGGCAAATATGTTGTTACTTGTTTTAATAGAAAAATAAAATGCTGCAGAGACACTTTACTATGAATAATACATTTTGGACCTGACTCAGTCGGAAAAATAATAAATAATAATAATAATAATATATCTCAGTGCATACAGTATATGTATAATCAAACGACATCCAAAAGTAATTGCTTGATATCACAAAAGTGAATTAATTGACTTATAAAGGATAAATAAACATAGCCCTTAGACCAGGGCTGCCCATTAGGTCGATCGCGATCACTGGTAGATCGCGATGTCCTGTCTTCTCCGTGGAAAAGTGAAAGTGAAGCTGCATTCGGGGGCGGAACCGCTATCACAGCAGCACGCCGAGTGGTGAGGAGAGAGAGAGCCGCTCTGCCTGGATCTGACATCCGGCGGCTCTCTCTCTCCTCACCGCACATGCTGCTCTTACAGCGGCTCCACGACGGCTGAAGTGCTTGCTTCACTTCTCCTCGGATCTCCCGCTGCCTCTGCCCGGGAGAGCAGCGGGGGATGCAGAGGAGAAGTTGCAAAGTGAGCCCCCCTGTGTGCGTGGCCGAGCGGCAGAGGATCGGTATATATCAGTGATATGTACCAATCCTCTGTGCAGGGCAAACACTGGAGCGATCAGCTGATCACTCCAGTGTTTGTAAATAACTGGGGACACATAGTACTATGTGTCCCCAGTTATTAATGAACAGGATGTGATTTACATCACTTCCTGTTCATTCATGAGTTTCTCAATGGGGAGTAGCATTGTACAGAGGCTCCTCCCCATTCAGAAACTGAATGATAGTAAATATTTTCTGAATGAATGGGAAGCCTCTGTGCTTTCCATTCATTTAGAACAGAGGCTACAGAAAAAGAGATTGAGGACTTTGTGTCTTCAATTTATTTTTCTATTTTAAAAGGGAAATATCAAGGGGCTGTTTAGATCCCTAATATTTCCACGAAGCCCCCCAACAGTAAAAAAAATATTACATTTAAATAATAAATAATAAAAATAAAATACAAAATTGTAAAAATAAAATAAAAAATCCAGGAGGCAGGGCGCTGGGTGACATCACACGCTTGTGGGGGGGCACCTTTTTTTTCTTGCCACATGCGCAAAAGGAGCTGGCTACGGCTATACTCCCGCAGTGCTTGTGCGGCTGCCGGCTGGATGTGTCAGATGCCGCAGACGGAAAGGGGCGGGACACCTCTCCCCGTGTGCAACGTTGGCCACATGAGCACCGCGGGACCGCGCCTCTAGAACGCACTGGAATGCAAGACGGCCGACTCCCTGCGTTCAGGGGCGGGAGGAGACGTGGGGTTGCACCGCAGCCATGTCGCCCGCCCACAGTTCGATCACCCGGAACGCAGGCACATTAGTGCTTGCATTTCGGTACAGTGTGATCTGCAAAAATAGTGCTTGCAGCATTTTTGCGAATCGCACTGGACAGGAACGCAGGCACTAATGTGCAGGCGATCGCACTGCCATTGACTTCAATGCACCGCCACGCCCCCTCCCGCCCCTGAACGCAGGTGTTTTTTTGTTGGTAGATCTCATTGAGCTCGTCATTTGAAAAGTAGATCTCCAGACGAAAAATTGTGGGTGCCCCTGCCTTAGACTATAATATCATATAATTAAAAATTTAAAATCCGCGCTTGTGGGTGAGTACAGTTTAGAAGCTGCTGCGCTTCGGACCCTAGGGTCATTATTTGCTATAGATGGATTTACCTTGCAAATAATCATTATGTACTTTGAGGACATCTAGTGGTAGTTTTTAAGTAATGATTTTGACTGATGTATCAGTTTTACCTTGCAAATAATCATTATGTACTTTGAGGACATCTAGTGGTAGTTTTAAGTGATGATTTTAACATTAGCTATATAAGTTCTTATGTGGTATCAATGAATAGACCTGTGACCCCCTAAGGACGTCATCCGTGATGAAATGCGTCAGGGCGGGCCTATTCCATGTGATACCACGCTCAACCAGGAAGTACAAGCGAGCCGCACGCTGCATTTGACCGGCCGATGTTTACGATTTTAACTGTAAGTTTCTATGTTTTTTAAAATAAACGTTTATATTTACTACACCATGAGGAAGTTCTCTTTTATGCTTTTATAAATTCCTGACGGACGGGACATTCGCTGAGAGAGATACCAGAGATGCGGACCCTCTGATCTAATCACACTGCTTTACCTCCACAGCAGTGGGGTGAGTGCGCACCCCAGAGGGGGAAATTTATTTGGAAACTTATACAGTGGTGTGGGAAGAACCTTTTTGCAAATATTCTTTTGTTTTTTTCTTCAAATTCACTTTGAACCTATCACCATTTTTGCACTTGGATTTATGTTAGATGATTTATGTTAGATGGTTTACCATCTGGGACTGGTTTAAATTGATTATATTATTATTTTAGCTGATATACAGCTATTTGAAGATTTTTTGAATATTACTAATGCACTTTTGAAGTTATCACTATCAAAGTGACACAGGAGTGATGTTATTGTCCACACTGAGGCCACATAGAGCCTACCACATATTGTTTTATATGTTCATATGGTTGTTCATTTGATTATTATTCTTAATATTTTATAGATATTGATTACACTGGATTTTAGTACTCTTCACTTAATATCACTTAATATCACTTTTTAGCGCTGCACATTTAGCACTTTATAATATCATATAAAATGTGTTCAGTTCATAGTCCAAAATCCATATGTGAAGAATGATTGTGAAGAAATATCTCCAATAGGTGCAATATAATAAAGTCCCACAGTGCTTGTTAAACTGTCCAGAAATCGTATTGGTGCCACACATAGACCCCCTCAAGAGTGCGCGCTCACCGCAATGTCATGGCTGTATATAGCAGCCTAAAAGATCCCTGATAGATGCTTTTCAAGCCGATGTCCCATCGGTCGATATGTCCCCAAATTCATGGAAAAAAAGAGCTCCTCATTGTATAGTAGTTCAGGAACAGTTTATTAAAAAAGTTAAAATCTTACTATGAAAACAAAACAAACCGGTCGTCCAGATTCCACTTTTTTTTTAACTTTTGGATGTCGTTTGACTATACATACAGTATATGCACTGAGATATATAATTTTGCACATTTTGCACGTTTTTGCATTGTTTGCACAAATTTTTGCCATAGAGTGGTATTAAGTAATTTATTTATTTACTGTATATGAATCTGTATTCTATACACAAAGGGCTTGTATTGATAAACGAATCACTCCCAGAATAGACCCACCCAATTGATAAAGTACAATTTGGGCTCATAGCGCTGTACATTTAATAACACAAAGCTAAAATAACACAGCCAGATATCTCGATCCAGAGATCCTCCCTCCCCCAGTACTGTTTTCTGCCACTAGATGACCTCAGTCTGATGACCGGCATTATTCAACCAAGTGAGTGCCAACAGCCTGCATCCATGCGAGATCGCCCGTAGATAATCACAGAATGTGTACTTACATGTGAATGGCCTGTGGGCGGTGACAGCTCTCATTGTATTGAACAGCGCCCCCTGCCTGCAGCTGATGGAATTCATAAGACTCAGCGATCTGGGCCCAGTCATGAGTGTGAATAGGGGATGAGGAGGACATCTGTGGATGTTTACCAGAATATAAATATATGACTTCTCACAAAACATCCAATAATACTTTACAATTCTAAGTCAGTTTTTGCTTCCTTGAGATATGTGCAGTTCAATATCACCTGGAGAATATTTATTGGACCTGCATTGCTCAGGTGTGTGACATAAAAATTGCAGCTCACCAATGAAATTCAAGTTATGTGCGGTTAACACCTCTACCCCACCGTTTGTGCGATACCTACCCTTGGTGCCCTCTCAACCACCTGTTTGATTTTCGGGTTTCTATACATACATAACTGCAAGACACCCCTTAATATTCGATTAGTCCCACATGAAATTGAAACTGGTATACATGAAATTGAAACTGGTATACTCCGAATATATGGAAAGTCTGTTGCTGCAGGTACTGGCAATATTGCTTCTCATGCTTTTTTGTACTCCAGGTAGTGATCTTAACTTAATTTCTTTATGTTTTACTATGTTTTATTCTGTTTTTGAGAGGTGGCCTTGAATCTTACGATCAATAATATCATTACATGCACGGCAAAGAAATGTAAACTACTCTAATCATACCGACTCATGGTTTCACAAATGTTCTGCATCTATTTACAAAACTGAATGATTACGCTTCGCTGTGTATGGACCTCCATTTTTATGATATGGTACCCTCTTACTTTATTGTTGTACGCTTTAGCTCTGTATTCATTGAAAATTCAATAAAAATTAAATGCTCAAAAAAAACAAAACACCTCTACCCTTTCTGCACAAAAAAGAAAGTAAACCTGTCACACAGCGAGACACTGCTAAAGAGAATCAGTGGGACAGATTATAAAACAGATTTACTAAAAGTTTGCAGCTTCATTCATATACCCCTCACCACTCTGCTGCTCTAAAGTAGCATTGCAGCAGAATAAAACCTGCCCTAGTGACTTGCTGTCCGGAGCAATTTAATTTCATCACATGATACAAATCTGAATTTTTGTCTAGAAAACAGTTGAACATCCCCAAAGGAGCGTGCGTGGAAAATTATGGTACTCAAAATTGTCCACAGGCAACTCTTTAAAAAGCCTTTTAGTTAAAAGAGCAAGTTATGGACCTGGAATTATTGCTCTCACTCCGACGTTCGTGCCAATACCCAACATGTATGGCGCAATTTACATACACATGCATGCCCTAAAACATTTGCATTCAGATAACAGGGGTGGTGGGGTTGGTTTTCATTTTTAATTTTTTAAATTTTTTTATCACTTAACAAGAGCTAACAAGCCCCTATGTGACATAATTTGGAGGTGACTGGTTCTCTTTATGAAGATATCAGGGGTCTATTATATCCCTGATGTCTCTCCCGGCCTTAAATACAGGGGATCGAGCTCAGGATTGTGCCCCCATCCCCTGTGTAATCGGGGCTTGTGACACCTGTGAGCAGGATGCATTGAGAGAGCACAGTCACTGATCACAGAGCAGATCGGGGAATGGATGTTCCCCGGTTTGCTCCTGCTCTCTGTACTGACACTAAATGCCATGGTACCAGGTAGGTCTGGTAGGAATGTTAGAAGGGACCCCATTTTAAAAAAAAGTGTGGGGTTCCCCCTCAAAGTCAAACCAGGCCCTTAAGGCCTGGTAGGAATATTGAGGAGGGACACCATGTAAAAGAAAATGTGTGTGGGGTTCCGCTTCAAAGTCATACCAGACCCTTAAGGTCTGGTAGGAATTTTAAGAAGGAACCCCACCCCCAAACATGGGGGAAAAAGCATGGTGTCCCCCCCAAAATTCCCAACCAGAATCCCCTTTATTCTCCCCTTGATCCGAGCAGAGGTCTGGCAGGGCAGTAAAGGGGTGGACGAGCAAGCCCCCCCACCCCCGTGATACCAGACCACATGCCCTCGGCACCGGGAGGGTGCTTGTTCCTGTGCCGATGGCACCTTGTTCCTGTGCCGATGGGGACAATGGCCTCTTCCCCACAAGCCCTGGGGTGTTGGTTGTGGGGGTGTGGGATGGGGCTTATTCACATTAGGGTACCCCTTTTAATAAAGGGGCACCCAGATGCGCCCCCCCTTGTGAATGAGTAAGGGGCACTTGTTTCCCAACCCATTCACCAAAGGGTTAAAAAAATGGAAATAAAAGAAACAGACTTTTGGAAAAATTCCTTTAATTTCAAAAGAATACAAAAAGGATTTTGTCCTTTTTTGTAAAAAAAAAAAATGGATCCACCGACATAATCCCGGGTCAATCATGACATCCAGGGTTGTCCATGATGACGATGACTCGACGAAATAAAAAATAAAACAATTAAAAGTAAATAGAAAAAATCATTTTAAAAAACGACGTCCTCCCGTGGCAGAATGGCATTTTGACAGAAGCCGGCAAAACATAAACAATTGGGCAGAGCTAGCAGAGGCAGCTAGCTCCGCCCTACTGTGTACAGTTTTACGTCATCTGACAGGTGGGCCATGATTGGGCAAAGTTATAATGACTTTGCCCAATCATGGCTCTCACAGTTATCTGAGCCCTGATTGGGCAAAGTCTTGCACCTAACCTTTGGTCAGATACAAGCCTTTAGCCAATTAGGGCTTCATAAGGTGCATTGCCTTGTGTGACGTTCAGCGGGCGAACAGCCCACCGAACGCCCTGATAGTTCGTGTGTTAGGTGAACACATGAACTAGCGATGATCGAGTCGAACTTACGTTCGTCTCGAAAATCCAGCCCATCCCTAATTGTAACAGCGAATTGACCTTCTGCCTGACTACAACACTGGATGTACATATTTCAGTATCCCTCATCAAAAGATGTCAATTTTTTTTTTTAGAAGTAGCATTCGTATTTACCATGTGTACAATTATATCTTAGATTAAGGTGTCACTTGTCCTTGTCTTGGTGACTCTTCTTGGCAGTGTTAGCTAGTTTCGGATACCTCCACACCCAGTCCACGCACACAGGATCTAAAAACAACCTATATAAACACATAAATTTACACTTTCACCCTGCACGTTCCATTGCCTGCTTCCTTATTTGCACAGCAGTAAAAAATCTTTTGCTCTGTTGACGTCTGACGACCAAATATAGAACCCAATATGACCTACCTCTGCTTTAACGAGCCTACGACCTATGTATAAACCTTTAAAACTCATGTAACAAACACCATGATTTGGGTTATCAGAATGACAAGAAACATAGCACTTCCTGCATATTTTTTTTTTTGGTGGGCTCTGTGACAGGATGGAGCTGGTGTAAGGTCTGGAGAATCAAAGCAAAGTATTGCTGCATTTGCTGAGCACCAAGAGGTCAGCATATAGTTGGAGGCATGCCATTCGCATGGCATTACCACCACTAGAGGAAGCCGAAGAGCATAGGAATTTCCTATGGTGGTAATGCCATGTGAACAGCATTTGTCCAGCTATATGCTGGTGGAAGATTTATGAATGAGCACCTAAGTGTTATCCATTGAGGATGTATGGCATGTGGTTGGTGGGGGGGGGGGGGGGGGAGTGTTGATTATGCTATTGGTATTTTGGCATTATGTTTATCGGGAATGGGGCTTTTGTTGCCCACAAACATGTCAAAATGAATCAACAGCCAATTATTTTCCCAAATCTATAATCAAAATGGTTAATCCAACTGCAGCATTTAACATTCCCTCTACAAAAGCCTTTATGTTTAATCTAAGCCCTAGGATAAACCCTAAACTCCTAGTGTGCCCACTAAGTCCTTTAACCCAATCAAGAGAACAGTTTTAGTTGCTTAAAGCTTAACTACACTCATTATAAAAAGTCCTTACCTCTCCACCAGCCTCTAGCTATAGGGTTTACTTTAAGTGCATTTAATCAAAAGCTCCAATTTCTTAATGGAGACCAGTGGTACAACAATAGTCAAAGTAGCCCACATGGGGCTTGGGGGTGAGAAAAAAATTAGGAGGGTTGTTGAAGCAAACTAACATAGAAGATCTGTGTGCATATGAACATAACACAAATCTGATACTGTATCATTAAGGATTGGATAGGTTGCTGTTAATGCTGGCCCTGAACCCCCTGGCCCATTTCCAATCAATAAGGACCATGTCAAGTTATTGAGGACAAATCTATGATGGCTTTCAACCATATAGATGAAAAAATTGAAGGCCCAGGATAAAAAGTGTTGCTTTTTTTTTATGAATTAATGATTTAATGAAATTGAAGCTCTGAGGGGCTGTATAGGAAATTCCTAAGTGCTTTGGCTTCACCTACTGGCCTTAATGCTGTGTGAGCTATAAGCTGGCCTGAAGTGGTATACATCAGCCCCCAAATGTTATGCTCAGTGGGCAAAAATCTTACTTATTGTGATGTGCATGTACTAGGAAGAGTTTCATCTGGAAATACTACTTTTATGGTTGTGAACATGTAGCATTTGTTCGATTTAATGATTCTGTATGGTATAGGAATGTATCAAAGAACAATATAAATACAGGTTTCTGTATAGTATATACAAGTAGATATATATAGAGATATCTCTATACTGTTTTTTTGGTTACAATGGCACCTGGAAGTGGAGGGCATATATTACGATGGCACCTGGAAGTGGAGGGGATATATTATGCAGCCAGTTAACATTTTGTTCTTGAAGTTGATGGGCTGGAAGCAGAAAAAAGTGGGCAAACATAAGGATCTGAGCAACTTTGACAAAGGCCAACTTGTAATGGCTAGATGAGCAACTCTAAAACTGCAACTCTTGTGGGATGTTCCTTGTCTGCAGTGGTGTTGAGTTTGAAGTGTTGACTTGGCCTCCAAGTTCTCCAGATCTCAATCCAATTGAACATCTGTGGGATTTTCTGGAAACACAATTTCGATCCATGGAGGCCTCACCTCGCAACTTACAGGACTTAAAGGATCTGCTACTGCTTGGTGCCAGATACCACAGCACACCTTCAGAGGTCTTGTGGAGTCCATGCCTGGATGGGTCAGGAAAAGCAGGACCTACTCAGTATTAAGCGGGTGGTCATAATGTTACGGTGTATATATCTATGTAGTGTATTATAGCCAGGACAACCTCATGGCTTGATGAGCATAATGCATATATAAATATTCTTCTAAATATACAATAGGCTTATACATTTATATAAACTTTGCTTTGCATTATCCTTTTGTTAATTTCATAAGCAATAAATACAAATAATTCCATTCAAGTAGCAAGGCTGGACGTAATTTTTAAGGGCTTTTTAATAAAATTAGTTGACTCAATAGCATCAGTAATCAGCGTAATCAAATGGCTTTATCCTTTAGCTCTGATTTACAGCTGAGCATTTTGTAGCCGGGAGCTTAAAGCTCCAAAATGTTGAACAACTAAAACCCCATGCTTTTAAATTGTGCCTCCAACAGCTGGAGCGCCGAGATTGAATACCCCTGGTCTAAAACACTTCACGTAACAAAGTTACAACAAACTACACCCAATACAAACAAAAGAAAACTGAATGGGCTGTGCGGGGCTTCCTATACCATTTGGATGACGATAGCTTGCCTAGAATCCCATCAATGTCCCAAGTGACCATTAAAATGTTGTCCTCCCATGTCCTCCCTTTATTGCAATTCAAACTTTGAGCTTGCCGAGTGTTTCTTGGGGTTGAAAAATTTGGTTGGAACGGAACTTTGTTTGATTCACTCGTTTCGCTGCTTGTGACACCATGACCAACCTTTTGTGGTTTCTACACAGAGTAGTAAAATGCAGAATAGAAAATGAAATCAGACATGTAAATATTATGGACATTTATATGTTTCTCAAGCGTCACAGAGAATTGTAAAGATAGATTCAGAGATATTTTTGTACTACCAATAAAACTGCGGGCAATTGTAGCAGTCACTATTGAAAAATAAAACAAGTCTGCCTATAAATGTTTGTATGACCTTGTACGTGATGATAAGATGTATGATACCAGGCTTTTTTTTTTTAAACAACACAGTAAAAGTGTTAAAGAGTAGCTATGGTGAAAAACTAATAATCAAAATATCAGTAACAAATAAGTCAAGGCAACTGGACTTGCTGTATTTATTATACTTGAGAGATGGAGAGTGTATCACATCAAGCGAAGAGACGCAAAGCACACTGGGAATCCCGGTAGTTGTTGGAAGTGATGGACAGACGGAAGGCAGCGCTCACTACATAAAAGGGATTTTTTCAAGTAAGATTTGATTTCATTATCACAAACAATTCTAACATGTATTCCTACTATTACAATGCTGATGAGAGGATATGCTCGGACTTTTCATCTCTTTTTTTTTTAAATATAAAAGGAAAATAGGACCATTTATTGAAGCAACTGACCCCCACCCCACTACCATCATCCATTGTTTAAAATAGTGGTTTCTGATGGGGGGGTTGGGAACAAAAGCCTGGCTTCCCATGCCTCCTTATTTCTAATATAGCTCTAGTATGGATTCCTATTGCAATGCTGATGTTATAACAGGAGAGGATGTGCTGGGACATTACAACTCCATTATGGTGTCAGTAGAACTGTTTTCCCCATCACTAGTCCCATACAGTAAACTCTCAGTTATCCAGTATTCAGCTAACTAGAACACTCATCTAACCAGAAAAAAAAAAAAACCCTGTGTACTCACTATTGTGCTGATCTGCAGCATGTATTATCCTGGTAATGATCTTAAGTGTGTCTATTGGTCTTAATTTGCTTTTGATAACTGCATTTAAATAATAATATGAAGCCAATACAGAGTTTATGTTAGGATATGGTATAGTATGGGGTATGGCATTAGTTAGACCTATTTTTAATAGTAACTCTCAAGCAACCAGAAACTACATTTATCTGGAATCTACCAATCCCCATGGATGCCGGATAACAGGGAGTTTACTGTATATCTCAGTACCTTGATGTGTGTCCCCAAAGCTGAGCCTCATCAGTGAGGTAATTCATTATTGTACCTCATTCCATCTCGTGGCTGAAATGTATATGATGAATGGAGTTCTATGAGAGTGATAGTTTTCTTTCAGCAACACATGAGATCACTATGTAAGATAAAACTGCTTTATTTCCCCCAAAGAATATATACAGTATATATATAGATCTATATATATGATATCTCTAGGGATGAAATTTCTTTAAAGAAATGGGATGGGTCAACATGTCCTCCCTATTAAACATACACATCAAAATGCCAAAAGAGCAACCACGGTGTCACAAACACTCAGCCATGCTGCAAGCAACTGGACAAAGCAGGGTAAGCAACCCTGACAATTCCACATGTATTTTAAATATTTCAAATGTCAAAGTTCATGTATGTTTATTGGGTATGAAGGTCCTACATTTGCGCAGGTATCACCTAGACAGACTGGTCTCTTGTTTTCTGACAAGATAGGTATTGTAAATGTTGCTTGTTAAATATAAAAAAAACAACATAAATTCACAATGGATTGCAAAAACAGGGGAAAAAGGAGTAACGCTAAGAAAAGAAAAAATATATATAAATAAATATACAGTAATTATGGGCAGAGCTCCAGGGTTTCAGAAAAATGTATTCAAACAGCGCAAACCCCCTGGCATAGAAATCCCATAGTAGGAGCCCTCCAATAATTAGATATTCAAGTATAATATAAAGTGCATCCAAACATATTTATTTAAACATTACAACACATAAAGATAAATCACCTCATTACATTTAAAACGTATTTCAAAATCGCATGGCTTCCCTGAAGTGACTCAATGTGGGACAGAAATAAACAGTGTTGAAATACCCGCAGGGCAGAGCAGCAGTCATTGATATGAACGGATACACCGTTATGAGGTGGTGGATACTAATGTATCAGCATATGATGATAGG
The DNA here is from genome assembly GCF_000935625.1 of Nanorana parkeri. Classification (NCBI taxonomy): domain Eukaryota; kingdom Metazoa; phylum Chordata; class Amphibia; order Anura; family Dicroglossidae; genus Nanorana; species Nanorana parkeri. The sequence goes on along the minus strand of NW_017309226.1, from coordinate 21,626 downwards.
ATTACTCACTTGTTCCTCACTTGTGGCCACAAGGGGAAGAGTCCGTACTTCTATGATAGATATTCCAGTGGTATTCTTAGTAAAGGTTTTTTATTCAAAAAACATTTGTAATCCTGCTGATCGCTTAAATGTTTCCACCACTTGCACCAACTTCCATTGAGTTTGATCCCGACCTGTTTCACTTCACATCTACTGTGGACAGGTGGCCCGACAATTCCCCTGCAAGTGCGGCCGCACCTTGGAACAGGGGTGAACGATGGTCCACGGGCAAGGTATCCAGTGATGTGCTTGATCAGGGATTAGAAATTGGTGATCTCCGCTGTCGCTGTGTTGCTTGAGCGGGCCTCGCTCAATACTATTGGTATAGCAGAGGCTCTCCTGCTCGATCACTGCGATAACATACAAGTGGTAAGTCCTGGGTCCTCAGGGAAGCTAGTCACACGCTGAACCCTTGACGCGTTTCCCCCCAACAAACGGGGCTTCCTCAGAAGGGCGTGTAACATTTCAACATTTCATTTCATGTTGTCATGGCATAGGTACATAGATGACATCCTGATGCTGTGGTCAGGGGGGGGTGATCTATTGAGAGATTTTGTTGACATCCTGAATTTTAACACCTACAACTTAAGATTTACTATGACGGCCAATGTGGAAAAACTGCCATTTCTGGACATTTTGGTGTGTAAGGACAATGGGGGGGCCTGTACAACAGTCTGTACAGAAAGGACACAGCAGGCAATGCCATTTTGGAGGCAACCAGTGCCCACCCCCAAGTGCTTGAAAAATAGCATCCCGTATGGGCAGTACCTAAGGGTTAGGAGAAATTGTACTATAGTAAATGTACTATATATAATATGTACTTCCCTGAAATTTCTATGCCAGGGGGTTTGCGCTGTTTGAATAAATTCACAATGACTTGTAAAAAGAACTTTATACAGAATTTTTTTTTTATAAATTAGAACATGTTTAACAATCCACAAACTCCTCTGTCAGTTACTAAACATATTTAAAGGAGAATTATGAGGTGAGTCACTTTCACTCAGCCTCATAATCTGAGCCGACGTGTGACAATGAAACTGTCACAGGTCGGCTCAGTAGATCGGGAGGTGAGCGAACACATACCGGCGCTCGCTCACTTCTCGATCCTGTGCCGGCAGAGAGCCGTGACAGGGGGAGGCACTGGATTCCCCCTCAACACTCCGATCCTCCAGCGCTGACTGGCGGAACGGACAGGGGAGGGGGCAGGCACAGCTGGCTCTGCCTCTAGATAAGCTGAGCCAGCTGTCACTCACGCAGCTGGGTGGATCCAGACATAATTGTCGGGATCCGCTTCAGCTGCGGCGTCTCAGTATACCGTGAGCTGTAGCTCGTGGTATACTGAGCTTTGGGTGACGGGAGGACGCTAGTTTGTGTCCTCCCGTTACCCTTAGGAGAACTGTGGGGAAAAGCCCTAACCCCATAGTTCTCCTTTAAAGGGCACGTGAATCCTCAAATCATCTCTGTCCTTCCTTCTGGAGGGTGGCTACTAGACATGTGCACCAGCAAAAAATTCGTTTAGTTTAGTTTCGTTTTGAAAAAAAAAAAAAAAAATTTTTTTTTTTTCATCTTCTGCAGACTGCCTGCAGGTTCCCCCCAATTCAAAAAAAAGCCTGAGGTTCCCCCCAATTCATACCAGACCCTTTAGGTCTGGTAGGAATGTTAGGAGAATGCCAATTCAAAAGCAAAGGAAAAAAAAAAACTTTAAATATTAGTTGACTTGGCCAGGATTTGAACCTAGCTCTAACCTCTAGACTATAGCCTCTGTACTTTAAGCATAGATGTGTTGTAGAGGTAAAATGGTGTCAATGGTGCAACGAAATTCATCCAATAACGAATTTCGGGAAATCGGGAATTTCGGATTCGTTTGCATTCGTCTTAGCTGTAATTCGGAATTCGGATGCATCCGAATCTCCGAATTTCCGAAAATTCGTCCAAAACGAATTTCGGAACGAACCGAATCGCACATGTCTAGTGGCTACTTTTGTTCGCCATGGTCCCTGTGTGTGTTGTAAAGTAGTCACCGCTCCAAGCTCACTCCTGTGGTGGACTACAATCTCATGTTTAGTTTACTGATTTGTATTGAAGTTATATTCTATCACAGGAGGGAGCTTGTAGTGGTGACTACTTTACAACACATACAGGGACCATGGGGAACGAAAGTTGTGTGCATACGGGATAAATGAGGACAAAGTTTAATTGGGAGAGTGGATACTTATTCTGTTGTTGGAAGGAATATCTCCCCGGGACATACTATAGAACTACTATTGCGTGTGTGAATATACATATATACATATATATATGTATGTTAAAAAAAAATCCATTCCATCACAAGTCTCCCTAATGTTCTCAGTATCTCCCTGTGTGTCCCCCTGGCTGAGCCCGATATTGGGTATCATCAGTGAGGTTGTTCCTTACCTGTTCCTCCTGCTGGAGGGATTTAGATGATGAGTGGAGGATGATGAGTGTGTGATTACACTGGTCTCCTGCATTACTCTATGCTGCTTGATGGGGTAGTGCACCATTCTGATGTAATGTTAACTCTTTTGTTTAATATAAGAAAATCAAATAAGTATAGTGAGTTCTATGTGTGGGTTTTATATAAGACCAAGTACTTGATCAATATCAGTGCTTGCCCACCCAGACTGAGGTTTTATTCTACAGATCAAAGACTTTTGGATGTGCAGTGATTGCATTTTGCATATTTATGTGTTATTAGTTTTTTTTAAGAAGTTCTTTGTATGTTGCTGCTATTCAGTAAGTTTTTAATTGTTCTTGTACTTTGTGCATATGACAATAGACTTTGAAACTTTGTGATCAGAGACCACTTGGAGAAATCTAATCGTAAAACATCAACAGTAGAACTTGCAGCTATGGTTAATTTTTTTTTTTTTTTAAGCCCGTGGAACGTGCATCAAAAACAACACAGTGAACAAAAAAAGTGAACCGTGAAATCACAGCACACAAAAACGTGCACAAGGGTGCTTGGTCCTTCTATAACGAAGGGACCTACTTTCCCGACCCCCCGGGGCGCAAGGTTCCTGACAGGGGTTGAGTCTGTTGGTCCACCAACCCGAAGGCCGGTGGACCCTGATCCATTGGGGACCTGCCGGAACAGGTCCCTCACAGTACTTGGAGGGGGGCTTTCCAGAAGAGAGACCCCCCAGGTTGGGGGGAGACAGAGAACCCTATATAAGGGCACATAATCTCCCCCCCACATTGGGAAAAGGCCCAGAAGGAACCTACATCCTCCACAATATGTGGGTCAAAATTTAAAATAAAAAAGTGCCAATCGTGCATATAGTGCTTAATTAAAGCTAAAGTGCCAGTGCACCACTCTGACAGGCCTTAGGGGCCGGAGTGCAAAAATATTGCCCCAGACTAGCCATAAGGCCTGTCACGGAGGCGAAGTGCAGACAAATGCAATATGGTGAATCACTTGTGGGGTCCCATACCGTAGTGATTTTCTGATGCACCCCTGGGACGCCACCCCCAGGGGCCATAACACCATGGGCTTCTACCGCCCCAACCCTCCAGCTAGACCAAGCATCGTATCCATTCAGTCAGAAAGCCTGTACCGGGCTGTTCCCCTCTAACAGGAAGCATGCTCTTTCACTCCAGCGAGTACTAAGTAACCATCCCCCGCAAGGATGGCTCTTTTCCCCACCGAAAACTGATAAGAACAGATACTACACTTGATCTTAGCCAAAAGGCCGAGCTATGGTTGATAGTTGAAGTAAAAGCATTTCCACACGCAAAACACACAAAAAACACAAAAAACTCAAGGGTTTGGCATTAAACAGCTGTGTAGTCTTAAGAAAGCCCCTCAGGGAGGTTAATCAGAAAAAAAGGCTTCAATTTACTAGGAATCATAAAGGTTGGACTCTGGAGCAACATTTAAAGGTCATGTGATCTAATGAGTCCAGATTTTCTCTGTTCTAGAGTGATGGGCACATCAGCATAAGACGAGAGGCAGATGAAGGTATGCACCCATCATGCCTAGTGCCTATCATACAACATTGCAGGGATCAGTGTTATGATCTTGAGTTGCTTCAGTTGATGAGCACTAAGTTCAGCAACATTATACCCCCCAAATATGAGGTCAGCTGCCTCCCTGAATATACTGAATGACCAGGTTTTTCCATCAATTGATTTTTTCCTTCCCTTATGGCACATTGGACATATTCTAAAATGACAATGCCAGGATTCATCGGGCCCAGATTGTGAAAGAGTGGTTCAGGGAGCATGAGACATCATTGTCACACATGGATTGGCCACCACAGAGTCCAGACCTTAACTCCATTGAGAATCTTTGTGCTGGAGAAGACATTACACAGGGGTCCGACTCTCCCATCATCACTACAAGATCTTGGTGAAAAATGAATGCAACTCTGGATGGAAATAAATATTGTGACATTGCATAAGCTTAGTGAAATGATGCCATGGCGAATGTGTAATCAAACCTAAAGGCAGTCCAACAAAATATTAGAGAGTGTGACTTTTGTTTTGGCCAGGCAATGTCAATTTTATGAATATTGGAGAAAGCAATTCCATCACAAGTCTCCCTAGTATTGCCAAGTATCTCTGTGTGTGTGTCCCAGGATGAGCCAAATACTGAGTATCATCAGTGAGGTCATTTCTTTCCTGTTCCTCCTGTTGGAGGGACTTATATGATGAGTGGAGGATGATGAGTGTGTGATTACACTGATCTCCTTCATTGCTTTATGCTGATTGCTGGGGTAGTGCACCATTCTGATACAAGGTTAGCTCTTTAGTCTAATAATAGAAAATTAAAATTGTGAGTAGAAAGTGTAATAAGTTCTATGTGCGGTATTCATATAAGATCATAAACTTGATGAACATCAGTACTTGTACAACTGGACTGAATTTTATCCTACAAATCAAAGACTTCTGAACCTGCATGGACCAGCATAGTATATGCCCGGGGATTAAAAGACTGGGCATCTGATTTAGTTATCACAATTAAGTCTTTAAAGTTAAAGTGTGTGTAAACCTAAAAATAATATTTCATTTGTGCAAACCTTTATGAATAAAGTGTCTTGGACATGTCGCCTCATCGTCTTACCATTAAATGCACATTTACTAGCAAATACCTGGTTTCTCATTTTTCTGCATCATTCTAACCATGTTAGCAGGGAAGCAGATCCATGCTGGTTGCTAGAGGATGCCATGCCAGAGCACAGCGTGCACCTAGTCCCATAGTAAGCTTCGCCGCCATCCCCCCCCCTCCCCCCATGAAGAGGATATCATGCTTTTCTTGCATTGACTTCACCTATACTTTAAAGTGTATTTCCACTTTTGCAGTCAAATTTGAGAAAACTTCTCTCTATGTTTTTATGTATTCCCATTCACACCACATAGCAAAAAATATTTCTTACCTTTGATATGTGTCTGTGTAGTTGGAGCCTTTGCAAGCTTCTCTCTCAAGTTCCAAGTGACAGGAAACTCTGTCTGTCCCCATAGAAGGATCGAGGGACAGACTTAGCTTCCCCTCATTAACATACAATGCTTCTAGATATTTAACCCTTTGTTAGGACAGACTGTGTTCATATCTACTTTACAATTGATAATGATATCTGCCAGCACAGTACAAATGGGGTTAATAATGGCAAACATTACCCTCCCCACCACCCTCACATTCTAGAGCAAAGCAACCATTTTTCTTTCAGAATAGAGCATAATATGTAAAGCTTTTGGGGGGAAACTAGATGCATGCACAAATACACTTAGCATCCGTTCATATTTCTGGGTTACAACAATGAACAGTAGTGTGCACTGTGCCAAGCATTCTGCATAGCACATCAGCTCACTATTACAGTAGGGAGCAACAGAACTACATTGCAGCTCATCACAATGGGCATTATGGTAAGTAATTTTACAGTAGGGTATGATAGTGTGCTCATGGTGCTGCGGTGTAAATCATTTTGAATGCCTCCCCAATGAACTGTTAAAGCAGCAATGCAGTCACAATCAGAAGTGTATCTACAACATCATTGGTTGCCAGGAGCTGGCCAGAGTGCCCAGGTTGCTAAGAAGCCATATGCATCTCCCCACCTGGCTTTTAGGAACCTGGGATGCTCTTTCCGGCATCCCGCCCACATACACATATTCCTGCCCGCTCTGGTTGCTAAGAGCTGGGTGAGGAGATCTGTGTGGCCCTTATACATCTCCCCACCCGGCTCTTACCAAATTGGAATGCTCTGACTGGTGTCCTGCCCAGCTCCCACCCTGCCCACCTGAAACAGGCCTACCTGCTTGTTAAGGTGGCCCACACCACTCACACCAGTTTCCTGCACCTTTGCCCATCTGCCCAATGTTTTTTTTTTTCTCCTCACAGACAGAGCAGTAAGAGATACAGGACTAGCTTCCTGAATGACTATCACAGTGCTGACATTATCGGGAGCCCCTTCTACTTGCTCCCAATTATTAATCCAAGACCAGGAACTGCCTATGACTGCTCAGTCTCAGTGCTAGTGGCCAGGCAGTCATATATGTGGCAGCATGGCATAAGGCCGAGTCTGTGCTGCCACGTATACTCTATGTGTACAGATGAACGTACAGTGTATCTAAACCCCAAAACAAAAATATATATATAGTGCGGCTTAGCAGCCCTTCAATGTGGTGGCTGCATTAGTTTTCTTTGTTTAGGCTTTTTTTCCCTTCATTTTCACCTGGTGATCCAGCCATTGAAACACTTCCTGTCTTAGGGTGGCTCCACTCTATGGAGGAGCAACAGAGCTGCGCTTGGACCCATTGTCAACCTGTGGGAAGGTTGGTGTTAGATGGTCTAGCAGATTTAGATTGATTTGACTAACAAATTAAAACTCCATCTAACACCTTTTAAGTAGTTGCAGTGTTTTTTCCTACTGAGATAAAGTTTTTTTTTTACAGTAATGAATAAAAGCTGACCATTGTAAGCACCCCTGTTAGTTTTTACATGGTTTGTCACAACTCTCTATCCAACACTTTTGCTGGACAGCTAGGCCTTGTAAAGTAAGTTGAAGAATAACAGACTTACTGGCTGGATCACCAGGTGAAAATAAAGGAATAAAAAATTCTAAAAAAAATAATAATGTAGCCACCACATCTAAGAATTGGTAAGCTATAATATATTACAGTTATGGTTGTGTCTTTAGCTACACTTCAAAGGATCAAAAGAGATAGATCTAACCAGTTAAACTTTACATTTCAGCATTTGGTCTTTGCACAAAGTGACAGAATGATTGTCGTTTTACAAGTTGTGGTTGATATTTACAGAGTGATATATAATCTTGCTTGCCATATAAAATCCAACATATAAATGTCAGTTACATAAACAATGAACTTCGCTCCCAGCCTCAGTTTCTTACTAAGCAGCAAGCACTAGTTCCAGCGAGTAGCCAAAATAATAATACAATATTATAAATGTAATATGCCGCTCTCTCAAATGTGCTCTATATCTAAATACAATATATGTGTAATTGTGACAATTAAAATGCTCACAAACAGGTTAAAAAAAAATCCATTAAATGATAATGACTGCAAAATTAGATGATAGTAGTCCATTTTACAAAACGCCGCTGTGATGCATATGTCATACAGCATAAAGTGAATAGTGCCTTCGATACAAAAGTGAATGCAATTAACTGGTGATTAGATAATCCCTCCGTGCTCCTTGTGATCTTCACTTTCCACTCCCAATAGAATAAAGCTGTCCATACACCTTACGAATATCGGCCGATTTTGGCATGCGATCGTGTTTTCGTCCAATATTCGGAAGGTTGATGGGCAGTGTACAATCGATCGGCTTTTGACTAACCAGCAGGTTAGAAAACTTCGGCCAATCGTACTATTTTCGCAAGGTTGGTGGAGTTTCCGTATGTCAAAATTTGTGTGATTTACACTGCACATGTGCAGACAAAAATATGTGCAGTCGATTACCACAAATCATCCAGGTGCTTTCTTTTAATTACTGCTGGTTTAACCTGGTGATAATCAGGGCAGGATGGGGCCGCAGTACAAAAATCGTACAACGGTTCGATCATCGGACGAAAAGTCAGAACAAAATGGTGTTGCAGAAAGAATGAACCACGCTTTGCATGAAAGTGGCAGAAGTACGTTTTTTATGCGGATATACCAACAACATACTGGGGAGACTATGGCAGCCTGCTATCTCCAAAACCACTTACCTGCAAAAGCAACAGAGAAAACTCCTTATGAGCTATGGGTTCTATAGAAGTCTGTAAAGTTTGTCTCCAGGCAAAAAAAACAGGAAAGGCTCCTCCATGTGTCCAGCACATCTAAAATGGTAAAAGTCATATCTGCAGCATCTTTCCAACAGATACTGTGACACATGATGATGAATGGTGATGAATAGATTCTCAGACACACCATCTTGGGAAATGGATCTTTGATTATGGATTATGCTCTCAGTTTCTCATTTTAGTAGTATACACTGTATATATCACTTTAAACACAGTTTACTACATTCCCACCACCCCCTTTGGGTGTTAAAAACTAGACTGTGATTCACAATGTCATCTGTGTCAATAATTCTCACATTATCAATCGCTCTGGGTGTAGGTATCATGCATATCATCCAGATATTACTAGAAAACCCAAATGTTTCCAGAGTGTATTTAGTTCAAGTTACTTGATGACCATTTCATTGTTCAGATTATTAATAATTAACTAGATTCTATCAGTTTAATTTGGGATGCCCAACCAATAATGTATATACTTGCGTGCTAAGATTCCATGCTTGAAAATTATTGTCTATTTTTAGATTCTCTGATGACAAAGAGAAATGTCATAAGGTCACTGTAGGTATTTATGCTTCATCACATGCAGATCTGTTGGCTTTTAAATTTGTTACAGCCATATAGACTGACGTTTCCATCTGTTTTGTTGGTTATGGAGCTGAAATAATCACTAAAAATCACTTCTCAATTGGGCAAGATAACAATGTTGTTCCAATCATAGAGCTATTGCAAGCTTAACGTGGAATTCTTACTCAGGTACCCCACGCAACCTATAGTTGCAGTTTCTGTTTCCTTACATGAAGACATTGTCACCCTACTCTGTCTCCCAAGCGACCACTTTAAACAATGAGCTTGGGCAAGCATATAAAACTACAGAGGATGTATCTCATGATCATTTCACTGACAGTACCAAGAGAGTTAAATCCTGCCATCGTGATGCACTTGGAAACAATGCAATGGCACCGCTGCCACCATTGTAGTGCTTTGGCTTGATCACATGACTAGAAATAAAGAATCCCACTGCTGTCACCATTGTAGTGCTTTGGCTTGATGTCATGACTTGAAATAAAGAATCTCACCACTAACACTCTCTCTTAAAGAGATCTTCAAATACCTGGCAGTATTCACCTTAAATTCATATGCAATGACACCAAGGAAGCTGATAATATATGTTATTGAAGCTTCTCGTCATAGTATTAGTGAAATAACACACACACAGTTAAAAAGAAGGAAAAATAGCATTTACTTTACCAACAACAGATGATGGGTTACAGACAATGGTAGTCTCTGGCCTCATCTATTCCTCATCAGGGGCCCTGACTTGCAGACATCTTGTTCTGCAAGCTGCTAAGTTTTCATGGTTATGATGGCAGTTCCCTCATCAGATAACAACCTAACCAAACACAGTGTGAATCACCCATTTATGATACACAGATCATCAATCCAGCAGATTCCTCTTAGTCTTCTAAATTTGGGAGGCAGTCCAGAAGCTTCATATATCACTGAGATGATTGGTCAGAGGAGCTGCTGGTACTTGTGTTGCTATTTTAGGCAGTTCCTCTGTGCATTCTATTTTTGGATAAAAGCTTGAAAATAGATACAATATACAGAAAATACAGAAAATGCAATATTCTTGAACTAATATTACTGGCAGTAAGACCAGATTATGGACAGGGGTGTGATGATTTCCCTCGGGGCCGGGCCGCCTCGGTCATGCTGGCTTGCATGTCGGCTGCTCCGCGTTCCACTGTGGAACGCAGACGCCGCTCGACTTCCGGGTTGTGACGCGAGCGGCGTGCGTTCCACGCTGGAACGCGGAAGTCACATGTTCCGGCCGGCGTCTCCTCCCACCTCCTGGGGCTATTTAAAGCCCCAGCTGTATCAGCATGGCTTTCAACAAATGCCTCTGAACGCCTGCTGACAATTGAACCCTGCAAACCAGACAGTGTCTCCTCACTCTTCACGGATCATCCGCCAGTGGGACCCACACCCTGCACCTTCGCTGATCTGCCACCCCTCAAACAGCAAGTATCGCTCCACTGGGAGCCTGTTACAAACTGTCAGCTACTTTGATCAAATCATTGCTGTGCTACTGCTATCACTAATACCATTGTGGGGAGATTCAAGAGTTGTCCAGGAGGTCTGTCTAAACCATACTGCTTTACCAAGAAGATAACTAACCGTTTTACCCTATACTATACCGTTGCTGGGGCTATGAGGAAATAGCCCATCTATTATTTACGTTTTAACATTGGCTGTGATGCAAGAGTCTCAAACTCCCCCTTAAGACTGGGAGTGACGCCTGAGACTCACGCCTGAGAAGCCAATAACTCCATAAACGCCCTCGCTCTCTCTCCGCAGTTGCGCTCCAGTGCGACCCATTACAGTAGACGTTACAAGGGGCTGGATAGTGGAAGAGGGGGATCAGCAACACTGGATTGTGAATGCATATATTGCATGTATCTTTTTTCTTGTGGAACCACAGTCCCACGAAGGGGACCACTCCCCCATTTGGGAGTCACAATCAGCAAAAGCAATATATAGCTGTCACTAAATGCAAGAACTGCTCTGAAGGAGGTCTGAATGGCAGAGCAGCTCCACTCAGGTCTACCAGACCAACATACTGTACATAACTAGAACGGGCCTGGGGATAAGTGCTCCACAGCCCATTCTTCAGCTGACTGAGATGACTGAAAAAATGTATTCAGACAGGATGTTGTGGCTTACTACTTTTTCCTTTACTGAATTAGCTTTTTGATATTGTTGTGCATATTGGATTGCTGTATCTTTCTCACACGCATACAGTATACAATCTACTTCCTGTATTTCTTCAATTTTTTAAATAACCAGTGTGTTATCTCAATAGATGAATCAGGCAATACAGTTTATTTAGAGCTAAGGGAGTGTCACCATAAAGAACTATTCTACGGCAATCTATACAGACTATAATACAACATCATCAACCTGGTTGCTGCCTATAGATGTTGCTGATGAGCATGCCACTGAATCTGCTGCAACTTAATTTCAATACCCTCCTAAAACCACCAATGTGTCATTCAATGCATAATAAATGCTCTAATGAAAGATGAAAGGGGCAGTTTAAAGGGGAGTTCAAACACCACATGGCCACTGGGGAAAATTAAACAATTTTGTCAGTCTCTGAGTGGTTCTATGAGGCCAGGACATTACATTTTACATCTCCATGTAAATCATAATTCATACCATTTCCCTGCAAGTAATATTTTTTATTTTATTAGTGAGGAATTATATTCCCTCTATCTAAAGAAAATGAGAAGTGACAGCAGACAGTTCGGTGCCTCCAGTATTGGGATATCATAGTTCCCTTTGCTAATTTTGCAATCACCAGGTATTCTTTTAAGGGCAGGTGAGGTGATAGTTTGATTACTCTTATCTACAGCCACAAGCCTACAGGTTCTCTCAGAGACTCATTAGGAGTTAGGTGTTAATTCAGGTCTACAAACCTATTCAGGGTCTAAACTATGAGCATTTGTCCACTCTGATGAATTAGAAACATATCTGCAATATATTATATTTTAATGCAATATAATGCACTGCCTGGCCAAAACAAAGGTCACCACCTGGATTTAGCTAAGCAAATAGGTCAGAGCCTTCCATTGGATCATTAGCCTAGGTTCAGCAATGTTGTGTGCTCAAAAAATTAGGTCTGCTGCCAACGTGAATATACTGATTGGCCTATTTTTTCCATCAATTGATTTTTTCTTCCCTGATGGCACATTGGACATATTTCAAGAGGACAATGTCAGGATTCATAGGGCTCAAATTGTGAAAGAGTCTTTCAGGAAGCATGAGACATCATTGTCACACATGGATTGGCCACCACAGAGTCCAGACCTTAACCCCATTGAGAGTCTTTGGAATGTGCTGGAGAAGACTTTACACAGAGGTCCGACTCTCCCATCATCACTACAAGATCTTGGTGAAAAATGAATGCAACTCTGGAGGTAAATAAATATTGTGATATCATTGCATAAACCTATTGAAACAATGCCACGTTGAATGTGTGCTTTTAGATTGTAAGCCCTCATGGGCAGGACCCTCCTTATCATCTTGTCTTGAATTGTATTGTAATTGCAATGTCTTCCTTATATTGTAAGCAAACTGTTGGCGCTATATAGATTCTGTCTAATACTAATAATATTCAAAGCTGAAGGCTGTTCAATGAAATATTAGCATATATGACTTATTTTTGGCCAGGCAGTGTGTATTACTATACTAATATATAGGGATGCACCAATAGCGATACTAGTTTTCAGTATCGGTGCCGCTACTCAGCATTTTCATGAGTACTTGTACTTGTGAAAATGCCCTGATACTAAAGGCCAATACTGGCCCTTTAAATGTTTAAAAAGGACCTGCTGCCTGAGATCTCGCTCTTCTTGGGGACCTTGCGGCGACTGTCTTTTACAGTGCCAGTCCGGCCCTACATCTCCTCCTTCTCCTTCCTTCTGCCCCCGGAGACCGGCAAAGCCCAGGACTACCCCCTGGTGAGACATAGCACAGCACTGGGAGACCTAAACGCACCACTGGGGAGATGAGGCACAGAGCCCTGGTGACACACACATGCAGCCCTGGCAAAACGCCAGAGGGAGACCTGGTGACACTCGAACGCAGCCCTGGTGAGACCTGCATGCAGCTCTGATGAGCCCGCAAACATCCCTGCTAAGACTGCATGGCCCTGGTAAGATTGCACGCAGCCCTGCTGAGACCGAGTACATCCTCCTGAGACCCCACACACAGCTCTGGTGAGACCCCGAACATCCTATTGAGACCCTGCACAGTCCAGGTGAGATCCTGTACAGCCCTGGTTAGATCACGCTCAGCCTCCTGAGACACCACGTAGCCCTGGTGAGCAACACAGAGTATGTAGCTTCATTGCTGTGTAATGGATTGCTGGGATTTGCTGTCCTCTATAGCTGATGATATTCTGCATTGCTATATAATGAAGTATCAGTAATTGGTATCGGGGAGTTCCTGAGGAACAGTACTTGTACTTGGTCTTGAAAAAATGGTATTGGTGCATCCCTAATAATATATGTAATCTATGACTATATTTTAATGTCACATTTACATTAACCCAATCCCTAAAACCTGGCCCTTGTTCAGGTCCCTCCTGTCCCTTTCTCCCAGTTGTGCTTCTACATTGTCACTCTATCACATGGTCTTCATATGTTATAAAAAATGGCGATTGTATATGATGCACAATGCTTTGGCAAAGTCAGTGTAATTCAGTTATAGTTTACATCTACTTAAGATAACACTAGACTCAGGAGCTCGCTCCCGTGATGGACTACAATATCAATACAAATTAGTAACCTAAACGTGAGATTGTAGTCCATCACGAGAGTAAGTTTGGAGCAGTGAGTACTTTACAACACACAGGGAGGGTGGCTACTCGTGTTCCCCATGGTCCCTGTGTGTTGTAAAGTAGTCACGGCTCCAATCTCGCTCCTGTGATGGACTACAATCTCATGTTTAGTTTACTATTATGTATTGTGATTGTGGTCCATTACGGGAGTGAGCTTGGAGCAGTGACTACTTTACAACACACACAGGGACCATGGGGAACAAAAGTAGCCACCCTCCAGAAGGAAGGACTGTGTCAGCAACACCAATTCAGAGATGATTTAAGGATCTGCAGTCGAGTGACGCCCATGTAAGGTCCTTTATTGTTAATAGTTAAGGTACTTGAATGCTTTTTTAAGATTTAACTGCTGAGTGTAGTGTCACTTTAAGTAGATGTAAACCACAACGGAATTTGAGGATCTATTTGCCCTCATGATAAGTTTAGAACTGGCAGAGTAGTTTATTGATTGTTAAACATGTTCTATATATAACAAATTTTTCTGTATAAAGTTATTTTTATATCTTGTTGGTAATTTATGTTGGATTTTTTTTTTATATTTAACAAGTAACATTTACAATATCTTGTCAGGGCACTATAGATTAGTCTGTCTAGGGGATATCTATGCAAACATAGGACCTTTATACCCAATAAACATACACTTTCTGTAAAATTTCCAGAATGCATTCTTTTTTATAGGTTCATTTTATGCGTCAATTGTGATGATGCTCCTGGCACTTTCAGATCCAATAAACATACAAGCCCTCCCTGCCTCCAATTTACACCTGTATGACTGCTAGGGAAGTCTTTGTGTCCTCTCTTACTCCTTCTGTCATGGCCCCAGCCCCTGTTATAAATAAATGGTGCTAGAGTCTAAGCTCATTGGCAGTTTGCGAACTATAAGGAACAAGAGAGGACTCTATAGGGATATCATTAACACCAAAGTGACAGAAAAATTAAAGGTTCCTCAAGGTGGAAACCTTCACGGATAGTCAAAGGTCCCCAAGAATGGAAACTCGGTGGTATCAAATTCTTGTACTGTTGGTGCTTGTCTGCTTCTCTTCTTGTAAGTAATTATTTTTCAAACTATTATTTGTTGAATGGAAACAGCTTTAGTATCTGAAATAATGTCTGAAATTTGTGGAAAGTCAAAAATATATTAGCAGCACCTAAACACTTGTTTTGGGTTAGGTTGAAGTTACAGTAGCTGTATTCTTGTTGTGTTGTTTCTGATGTGTTGGGCCATTGTTTTTTTTTTTTTCTTTTTTGGTTTATTGGTTATGCAGGGTAAGGCCAATGTCACAATAGTGATCTTGTTGTAGATCTTCTCAATCTCTTTATCATTAACTGAACTTAATTATTTAAGCACCCAGGGATGTATTCCATCTGGGCCAGGCCTTCTATCTATCTTTACTATGTTCAGTAATAACTGCATCTTTTCCTCTATTAGGTTGTGAAAAACATGTAATTTTGCTTATATGTAACACATTTTATTTTTAACTATTTCAAAAAAAAATGAAACGGAAAGGAACGCAACAGAAGTCAATGGCGGTTAAAATTGCAAGTCAACTGACCTCTGTTGACTTTCCGTCCAATTTTAGTGTCAATGGGCCCTCATTAGTCATTGGATTAGAGTAATTGACAGAGCAGAGGGGACTTTGCACTGCGCTCTAATCAGAACTTTTCTTTTTCACAAAAAAATCACTTTAATAGCCTCAACTTCGCTCTTTGATAGATTACTGTGCAAACTTTCATTGAACTGATGTGCAATTTTGAAAACGTTGGGTGTAAGGACTTGGTAAATATGCCCCTATGTTGTATGCAGTGTAATCATGGTGTTTCTTTTTGATGTCATATTTACTACAGAGACAACAATCTCTCTCAATATGTATTTACATATTTTTTTATTGGGCCTTTTATTTTTGTATACAGGTCCCATGTGGGTCTTGATTAATGCCCGCAAGCTCCCGATCAATGCGATTGATTTACTAAAAGTCTAGATACATTTTGCCAACTAGGGATAACTGTAGTGACCTTGGTATTGGCCCCTGTCTTCTATAGGTATGCAAATGCTTTCCACTGACCATAGTGATATTTGTTCATTTTCACAGTTGTGGCCTGATATGCTTTTTGTGCTTTCTAGCCTGACACTGAGGAAATCTTATTGGCTGGTGCCAATATTTATTGTTATTCATTGTTCCTAAATCACTCAAAAGGGTCTTGTAACATGCTGA